>NC_143001.1:4506696-4807142 GCF_061535395.1 Colias eurytheme
ATATTCTAAACATGTAGGTTTAATTTTTTGAACTTATAAACAGCTAAAGTTTTCCGCTTTAATAAGTAGGATGGAATTTTTGGCAAAAAATGAAGAAGCCTACGCAGAAGGTACGCATCATCGCATGTCAAGGCCGGCAAAACAATCGTATTGTTTTTCCCTGACGTTGGTTGACGAAAACATCAGGGCGAGGGTGATCACCTAACAGCATGTGCATCGCCAGCAACTATATGATTGTCGTATAAAAAAAGGAGGGTGTTTGCCGAGCACACGTGTCAGAAGTGAAACTTCTTTGACAAGATACCAAAATCGTTGCCTTTCTCGTCGTGACGGTATTGTCATGGCGTGACAGTATTGCCATGGCGCGACCTTGAAATTTTACTCTAAACGCGCCTTAAGAAGGTTAACTTCAAAAATATTGAGACACATTTATATTGCACAGAACAACAGCCGGGAAAGCTAGTATATACATTTCTGTCTAAAAGAACATTACATCCTACCCAGCATCCGCTATACATATCTACATTCACCTCATTGACAATATAATCGTATGTCCTTCAACATTACATCATTTGCACCAATACTAAGCATGATTAATGTATGAGGGCACTTGGAAAATCCGTCTAAAGATTCCGGGTTATATATTATACAGATTACATATCTTTCGGGTATCGAAAAAATCTTTACACAATTGTTTAAGAAATATGTAAGTAGATAAGTATGAGCCTCTTCAGACAATTTTAGAGAACCGTTACAGGTAAATTCGTTTCAGTCATAGAAATGTAATTTAGATTTATGTGGTTTGAGTATATGGGTGTTAGTCTCTAGAATTACCTTTTAATTTTAAGACAAGAATCTTGTACCAAAACAGTAGGTAAACGTTAAAAATAAAGATGAAATCCTTAGGTACTATAGGTATAAGGTGACTATAGTAAAAAAAGGAAAGATTTACCTTTTAGCTTTCATATATTTTGAATAATTCTGTTTTATTGATGTTTTAAAGATGTTTATCTATAATTTGCATTGTAGAGACAACATAAGCAGTCACAATCTCCCAAGCGGTATTTAATAAAGTTATATTTTATGCTGAAGCCATACAATTATATAATTAAGCAAAATTACAATTTTAAAGTATGAATTAAATAATAAAAGCCAAGAGTATTGGTTATAAAGGATTAATTGAATACCTTATATGGTAAGTGGGGTAATAAATATACCTATAAATGTTTATCAATTATGAACGGTGATATTGAAAATTATTGCAAATTATACAAAGTTAAAAAACAAATATTTGATTGAATTGCGTTATGTAGGCGGAAGAATTTT
Source organism: Colias eurytheme (assembly GCF_061535395.1). Lineage (NCBI taxonomy): Eukaryota > Metazoa > Arthropoda > Insecta > Lepidoptera > Pieridae > Colias > Colias eurytheme. The sequence goes on from NC_143001.1 coordinate 4,508,023, forward strand.
CCGTAGCAACGACTTTACGACCCACCTTTATTTTGTTTTAAAAACATTGTATATCTGTTATAGTCAAAGTCCGATACACAGTCTCTTCGCGGAAGGACTGGTTTATCCTAGGTTTGGCCAAAGCCATCAGGCAATCCCCGAAATACATTTCAATTTCGCCCTTTGCCTGAAGTATTTTTAGTCAAACACAGGAGCTCCTAACTTTTCAGTCAAACGTCGAAAGTAAATTATTCTGTTTCGGTTTTGGCCTAGTCAATCCTAGAAGCGACTGCAATTCTCGGTCAAACGTTGATCTGAACATGTTTAAACAGGTTTTTTCATTTTAATTACTTAAGAAATTATTAAAACAATAAACATCAAAATTTTAAAAATGTTATTTTTTTATACTTAATCTTATACAAACTAACCTCCGTATATTCCAAAGCATTTATTTATTTATTTTATACTTTATTGCACATCGTACAAAAGGCGGGCCTAATGCCACACGGCATTCTCTCAAAGCATCTCAAATATAAAAGTGAAAATCACGTAAGCTGACCAATCAGGTGTCAGAACTGGCAGAGTTAAGCGGTTTTTAAGACTTGAAAGCTGCTTAAATGATAAAATGCTTCCAAATATACGAAGATAAGACACTTCATACCTATATCGGAGTTTGACTCGTCAAACCCCGATTTAATAAAATTGTGTTTTGACGTTTGCCTGACCAAATTAGTCTCTCCCAGGTTTGACGAAAATTGTTTAGTCAAAGGCCGAAAATTTACATTTGTTTGGGCTTTGACTAAGTCATTCAGTCTGACCTGAGGATTGACCAGTCCAACCTAGGAGCGCCGGAGCTTCGGAGTTTGCCTATAACATATCGATGTTTAAAGAATGTTAATTACTTATTTATAATTACCCTCTGATCTTTTGGTACAGAACTTTTTGTTAACAAAATACCTACATTTTTATTATACTTACATTGGGTAGGATGTTTGCATAAAATATATTGATATAAAACTAGCTGTGCCTTGCGGTTTCATCCGCGAACGAACCCGCAGGCAAGTGTTATTCTGACGCATAACCTATATCACTGCGTTTCATTCAAATCCATTTTCATCAGTAGTTTTTTCGTGAAGGATTAGAACATACATCGTCACAAATTTTTACATTTATAATATTATAATAGGACTTATCAAATTAAATTCGCTACTTACGTATCTACAACTAAATTTGCGGCCTTATAATACGTGTAAAGATTTATTTATGAGGAAGTCTATCATTTTGACCTATTGACACAGCAAAAGGGCGAAAGGCCGAAGCAATTTAATGTTGTACATACGATTTCTACTACAATATATCTACTTAATCATTTCATTGCTGATTGCTACTTCCTATGTGCATCCTATTGTAGAGATTTTAAGATAAGGTGTATCATCATGGTCCTTTATATTTATTCTGTCTTCAACACAGATTATATCCTACTGATATTATAAATGCGAAAGTTTGTGATGATGGATATTTGATGACAATTAAATTTGGTATGTAGGTAGCTGAAGACCCAGAATAAGACATAGGCTACTTTTTATCTATGAAATCCCACAGGAACGGGAACTATGCGGGTTTTTCTTTTGGTTGAAAAGGCGAGCGAAGCTGCGGGCGGAAATCTAGTAATAATAAACTAATAAGAGTTTTTAATATGAAGCTTTAGGTCATAGGTTTAATTCAGCACTATTTAAGTGTGGAATGTCAAATTATTTCTCCCGCGTATTCGCTCGTGAGGAAACTCCCATCTGAAAAAGATATTTCCCTGCGGCAAAAGTAACCTATATTTCACTATAATAGCCTACTAACTACCGCCAAACATAAAAACTATAACGTAAAATCGTTTTGTAGCGCCAACGTGAAAGATAGACAGACATTCAAGGAAATACAATTTCTAATAGAAGTTACGGATAAATAGTAAAAAGGTAATGGTGGGATTTTGAATAAGCTAAGCCGCACATCTCACAGGTATTTCCTAAGATTAGTACTTCCCCATAGATAAATAAAATAACCCTATTTGATTCATCTGATCATTGATTAATTATTATTATGTTATTATCACGTCTTCCTGCGTCACATAATTGCTATTAAAATATTTTCGTATTTCCTCAACTGAGGAAATTCAACTGAATCATTCATAGGGCTTTGATTATTTCCCTATTATTATTGTTTATTCGATAATAATTAATAATTAAATAATTATGGGTTTACTATCACGTAATTACCTGGGTAATTTACAAAAATGAGTTTCATGCAACGCCCAACTTAAAAAAAATAATTCAGAACAATATAATGTAATAGCTTCTCCATTTTATGAGACAGTAGTGAATCTCTAGCTAAAGTTATAATAATTTAGAATTCATTGAAATTAAAGCATCATAAATATAATATGAATTTGGGTAAAAATCAGCAGGGTCAGAAAACTCAGAATCAAACCATCATTTTGCGGTTGCTTACAAGCAGAGATTGGTTATGGAAAAACACTGATAAGCCATTAGTAATAATATATTTTTCAAAAATAATAGGTGTCGTTAATTTGATTAAATTGCTCACCTTTAAATTCAATTTCATAAACATGTTTGAGTTAAATGATATGAAGTATAAGCAATTTATTTTATTAACCGTTTATCTTCTTCTTATATATAAAAATGAATCGCAAAATGTGTTGGTAAGCGCATAACTCGAGAACGGCTGAACCGATTTCGATAATTATTTTTTTATTATATTCCTGTAAGTAAGAGGATGGTTCTAATGTAGAGAAAACGTAAACATGTACCACGGGCGAAGCCGGGGCGGACCGCTAGTTTTACATATAAATAGATTAATTTAATAATTAAAGGTTTTATTTAATTATGCGAGATAAGGTTCCAGTTACGAAAATATTTTAAATGTCAAAGCCAAATCACCTTGTAGTAAAGGAAATCCTTTACTAATAGAATTTCAAAATTATGCTCAATCGTGGTGCAACATCATACTTCACAAATAGCAGAACCTACCACCCAGAACGTTGCTTCCAAAAAGGTTCGTCACAAACAAATCTCTATGAAAGGAACTAATTTTGTAAATACAAATTTTTATATATACGAGTAAGTACGCGAACTTGTGGCTCGACGACCTTTTTCGCTCGTGTGTCACCCCAAGTACGCGTACTTAAAAACCGTCGAGTAAGTTCGTTGACGATCCAACATGTTTGAAATTTTACTCGTAGCCCGCCTTCGCTCGCACGTCTGTCACCGCCGCGAGCCGCGAGCCTAGCCTGTCTAGCTATAATAGGTGTTACTAAGTGCAAAAGTTCAATTAATTTCGTCTTCTTCTTTTAGTTTTATGAAAATAATTTAATATAATAATTAATATGAATGAATATAATATAATTGAATATTGGCGAAGGTATTTTTGAATCCCGCCAAGGAAGTTTCACTCCTGACGCATAGGCTCGGCGCACACGCTCTTTTTTTGTAAAGTACCCTCAAAATATAATAGTAAAAACGAAAATATATCCTTCAATTTTTGAACATTTATTTTGTTAGAATGCTATTTACTTAAAAATAGGTGCTGGTTATTAAATTAAAAATGTCTATATTTAATTCCTGAATAACATAAAATTCCCTCTGTTGATGACATAGAGACATTCGATATCGGTGACGCGCGAGAAGCTACTGACCAAGCTCTTGCGTGTGTCACCGACGTCGAGCCGAGTAAGTACGCGAACTTTAAAACCGCGGTTTTAAAGTTCCTACGTGTATCAGCCCTTTAAACATGTTTGTTGAGGTAGGTATAGCTTCCAATGTAAGCTTCCAATATTAAATTTAAAGAAAAATTTCGTGTTACGAAATTTTTCAAAAAGGATTTTAAATCTGCTTCAATCAATCAGCCAAAATGTCCTCCGCTATGGTGTATCCAAAATAAATTATTCCAAATGAGTAAGTAATTAAAATACTGGTTAAGATTTACACTCACATATCCTTAAAAGGCTTTGTTAAAAGGCGACGCGATTTTTTGACTAATTATTAAGGTATAAAGATAGGTACTTTAGAATATAAAAGCTCTAAATTATTATTTAAGCTAAGTGTGAGTGGTTTACTAGTTATTGAATTCGAAGTAATTTTGTTTATGGTTACAGCGTTTTACTGAAAAGGGAAACGGTTTGTGCTGCCTTTGCTCAAAGACATCCACTCCGTTTTCAGTACGGTTAACCAACGAGTCCATTAAATAATTAGGATAATATATTTTATATCAGGTATTAAAAAAATAATAATGGAGCAGATTTTTTTAAATATTTTGATACTTTTAATTTTCATTTATATTTTAAGTTAGATTACACGTTAGTAGTGTTTATTTTTAATACAGTTAAGTAGAGCAGTTTTAAGCATTTAACCCGCTCCGCTTATGAATGTAACAGAGTTAACATTTCGTAACTTTTGGCGCCAACTTACACACTGCTTAACTTGGTAAAGCGACTTTAACGTTATAATATCAGTTTCATATACATAAAATTTATGTTTTTTTTTTTATTTTTTTCAAGATTATTTTTATATTGTTAAAGTTATTTTTAACACATTCGTTTTTTGAGAGTAAAAATGCAGTTATGTATAATTGTATTACTGTTGTAGGCATATATGGTTGTAGGACATTAAGATGTTTTAGTAGCCTATGTTGAATATTTTTGGAAAGGGTGCTATGTAATTCTATTGGCATAAAAATAAAAGACCGATGGCCTTGAGCTTCACCTGTATGTTTGTATGTATCGGTCACATATGTATGTTTGTATATAACAGATTCCTTTAGACTCGATTTTGACACACTTTAAAAGGACAGATTAAATTGAAACTTTGTACACTTGGATCGGCGACAATACAATAATTTCATGAGATTAAGCGCGTTTTCCTGTTTTTTTCTATTATTAACTAGCGGTCCGCCCCGGCTTCGCCCGTGGTACATAATATTTACGTTTTCTCTAAATAAGAACCATCCTCGTACTTCAAGGAATATAATAAAAAAAGAATTATCGAAATCGGTTCAGCCGTTCTCGAGTTATGCGCTTACCAACACATTTTGCGATTCATTTTTATATATATAAGAAGATTTATTAACATACATGGTAGCAGCGTTAATCTGGCAGGGACTGTTATAATAGCTATATGTTAAAATATATATAATACAATATATTACTCGAAAAATAAATATGTATACATATAATTATTAATATGAGGAAAATGCATTCACATTTCCTCAAATTATGTACATTGATCTGAAAATCCCGTTATCATTAACATTTGTTTATATACATTATTTACATTGATTATAAAAACTAAGAATAATTATTACGAAATATTACAGTTGGATATACCAATAATAAAATTTTATACATATATAGATTGCACCAATATCCTATTCTTGTATGTATGTTTGTTACTTGTTCACTGGAAAACCCCTAAACGGATTTCGATGATACTTAGCAGTGATGTAGCTTATGTACTCGATTAAAGCATATTAAGCTATAAACGTTGTGCAAAACTTTATCCTCACAAAACAAAAAACAAAAAGGTTTAAAATTATCTAATATATCTATAACATACTCGTGTCGCGATGAAGCAATACTCCTCCGAAACGGCTGAACAAATTCTGATGAAATTTTGTGTGGGTAGATCTGAAAATCGGACAACACCTATTTTTCATACCCCTAAGTGATAAGGGCAGAACAACGTTTTCCGGGACTGCTAGTATTAACATAAAGTTACAGTTGCGAACGTTTTAGCACAGTTGACAGATATAATACTACGTGGTTTTAGTAGGTATTTCGCAATAGTTTCAGACTAGAATATTGCCTCTAATTATATCCAAATGATACTATCTGTACTGCAATATGTTTGCCCTTTAAATAATGGAGTCTTTCGATCATAACACAAATTTAAAGTTCAGCTTGGTTATTTACATTCCACTATGTACTTCTATGAATTGTACATAATGACTGTGTAGATCGAGACAAATATTTTGTATATAGGTAATTAAGTAATATGTTTTATTATTAATAGGAGATTGTTGTATTTGTTGTGGAGAGAAATTGTGCATCAGTTTGATTGATTCCTTTTAGATTAGGTAAGATATGATCAGTCTTTTGAACTCTCCTGGTGTAGGTATTTTTTAAAATGAAATGATGGCCAGTATAAGGTCTAATAATCACTACATAGTATAAAACAAAGTCGCTTTCCCTGTCCCTATGTCCCTATGTCCCTATGTCCCTTTGTACGCTTAAATCTTTGAAACTACGCAACGGATTTTGATGCGGTTTTTTTTAATAGATAGAGTGATTCAAGAGGAAGGTTTATATGTATAATAAGATCCATTAAGTAGTGGAGAAGTACTGTTATTTTTGAGGTTTCTAATGTGATGTCGTAAAAAATTACATTTATTCCGCTTACATTGCAAACGCAGGCTGAACCCTACGAGTTTTATCAAAATAATGTACTAAGTATTATACACATTGAAAAGGTCTACAGAAAAGTCCGCGATGGTATATGTGTATCTCTTATGGATAACCCACAATAACTTTTTTTTGTCATTTACTTTTTACGACAAATAATGGCTAATTTTCGAAGCGATTTTAACCAATATAGCATTAATCCTTAACCAATTAAATACCATGGATACATTGTTCATTTAATATAGATCTATATGGCCCTTTACACCGTATGATTTAAGTGAATATTTTCGAAGATATTACAGATTTAAAAATTGCAGGACGTAGCGTTTGCGGCCGCCCGGCTATGTATTTTATACCCGTGCGATGCCGGAGGCCGGAGCGGGCCGCTATATTTTTATACCTATACAACGTTCACAATTTTTCTGTAGTGTATTTAGTATCAGCATTGCACCCGTGCGAAGCCGGGGCGGGTCGCTAGTAATTATTAAACTAACTAAACAATAATATAAAACGGTGCATTTTACGTAAATGCAAATAATTATAGAAAACAATCATATGACAAAATATTATCTAATATATCACAAGGCTGTTTGCGAATTGTATTAGAGTAAATATAAGAATAGATATACTGAGTAAATGACGTTTAAAATATTTGAAGAATTGTTTACATAAATATTACTCATGTTTATCTTATACTAAAATAAAAAGAAAACTAGTTTTTAATTAAGTTCTGGAAATTTTGGGTTTTTTAGTGGGTGGTTTTTGGGTGTTTACATTTCAAGTTTACGTACCTATATTATTATTTTCTTTAACCCTAGAAAGATAATCATATTTACCCTAGAAAGATAGTCATGCGTCAAATTTACGCATGTTTTTTAGTTAGCTCTAAGTCGCGGTATATTGTTTTTTTTTATATAAATTGTAAGTTATTATATATTTACAGTTATATTAGAATAATTAATATTACAAATAATTTATTTTTATTTATTTTTATACATATAAAAAAACGAAAACATTAAACGTCTGCATCTACATCTACAATTCTTGTAATACGTATTAATTCTAATTAAAACTTATTTTTGGCCACAATTATCATACTTTTTTATATGTTATATATATGTTGTACATATAGTTATAGAAAAAATAGTGAGAAACAAGTTTAGCACATATCAACGTATGCTCACTCTATTTTGCATTTTGCATAAGAGCGGCTAGTATACAATATTCTTCCAATTTTCTATCCCCAATTGTTTTCTATATTTGCTTCAATATGTATAAAAATAAATTTTTAACCTAAGTCACAATATACAGTAAAAATAAGCTAAAAAATATTCAAACTACCATAGAAGTCAAAATCTTAAAAGTCACAGTAAAAATAATCATGCGTAATTTTGACTCACGTAGTCGTTATATTTCAAAATCGGTTACTCTAACCACAGACTAATAATAATATACTACGTATACAACTCTAACTTTATTGACACGTATACCATAGGGTAGCTCTTAGTGACTTATGAAATGTCCTATGAGCACAGTTATGGATTCGCGACATTTAAAAAGATACAGCTATATTTCGAAAACGCGGGAGTCATTTTGACGCAGACTATCTTTCTAGGGTTAAATATATACTTACATCTATACTTATAATAAATCTGTAGAGAGGCGAATTCTGTACATGAAATATATTTAAAAAAAAACTATGAAGGGATGATAAGGGATCGCTACTGATGCCAAAAATGCAATCAGTAAAATTTTTGTCTGTCTGTCTGTCTGTCTGTCTGTCTGTCTGTATATTCGTTTTAGAAACAAAAATTACACGACGGATTTTAACGAAATTTGGCACAATTATTCTTCATACTCCTGGGCAGGTTATAGTAAAAGAATCATGTAAATCGGTGTAGAAACACCAAAGTTATACATGAAATACGCTATAAGTCATCGCGCGTGAATTACATGCCATAAGGATTATTTTTGTGTATCAGTTGCCGCGTTCGACGCGCTTCGCGGCGGGAGCTATAAAAAGGCGGCGGGTCCGCACCCGTTTCGCGTTGTCACGGCATCACGTGTGAACGGCTGAACCGATTTCGATAATTCTTTTCTATTATATTCCTTGAAGTACGAGGATGGTTCTTATGTAGAGAAAACGTAAATATGTACCACGGGCGAAGCCGGGGCGGACCGCTAGTTTTAAATAAAAAGAGACTTTTTGGGTACTTTGGAGCTGTCCAATGTGAAATTTAGAAGTAGGTGTTTTTTTATATTTAATGTAAAATACAAAAAAGTACCTAATCATTGTCAACAACAACAGAAAAATCTAATCTCGGTTATCGAAAATTAATATTTAAAATAAAAGCAACAACAATTAGGAATATTACTAATTAATTTTGTTAAAATATTATAATATTAAATTTGCATATCCTCTGGAATAGTCACACGATCCAATACGGTCATGGTCACGGTCAAAGCAATAAAATTATTCAAAGTTAAACAGTTGTTTTTAAATTTATTTATTTTTTATATACTTGTTTATATTTTTATCCCTATCCGTTAGGAAACTTTTCCATTCATACTCAAAACTAGATCACGCTTAATTGGAATTTTATTTTAATTTATTTAAAGCACGCGTTATCTTTATTTTATAATATAAAAATGAATCCCAAAATGTGTTGGTAAGCGCATAACTTGAGAACGGCTGAACCGATTTCGATAATTTTTTTTTTATTATATTGCTTGAAGTACGAGGATGGTTCTTATGTAGAGAAAACGTAAATATGTACCACGGGCGAAGCCGGGGCGGACCGCTAGTATTTAATATATGCTTACATATTTAACTATAATGAAGCTTAAGCTGATTCATTTAAGTATATTTATTTCGATTGTTGAAAATTTTTACATTAAAACATAAACACCACACAATAAAGCAATACGCTGTTACTCATAAAAAATAAATCATTTTTTTTTTTTTTTTTTTTATAATCGATAGGCAGACGTTTGACCACAATCCCACCTGATGGAAAGCGGCGATGTGGTCTACTTGGGTGCACGTCTGCCTAGGAGGAGCCTATTCACCCTAGCTTTGAAGAGGTCCAGGTTGTATTGCTCAGGAAAAATAGTGGTAGGGAGTGAATTCCATTGTTTGGCTGTTTTAATTATGAAAGAAGACTCGAAGCGACGAGTTCGAATGTTGGGGATATCCACAATGAAAGGATGAAACCCCTCGGCACGCCTCGAGTTACGATTGAGGAATGGAGATGAGGGAATTAAGTTGTGTAAACCCAACGCACACTCACCGAAGTGCAACCTGTAGAACACCGAAAGACATGCCACCTCACGACGGTGCTCAAGACTCAAGAGTCGAGCATCAACTAAGGGAGAGTTGTTAATAATACGTTTGGCACGTCCTTCAATTGAATCCAAAGCTCCAAGGTGGCATCTAGCCGCGCCTGCCCACAAGTGACTGCAATACTCCACACACGAGCGGACTTGAGCTTGCTAAAGATTAAGAAGCTGTCCCGGTGTGAAGTATTGCTTGACCTTGTTCAGAATTCCGAGCTTTTTGGCGGCAAGATGGGCCTTGGATTCAATAAACTGACCGAAGTTGAGTGTAGAAGATAAAGTGACACCAAGCAACTCCAGACAGTCGGCTATTGCTAGAGGCACATCTCGGAAGATCGGAGTGGATGTTATAGGACTCCGTTTTGCGGAAAACAGACACGCTTGAGTTTTGGATGCGTTAAACCCTACAAGATTGGCATCGCCCCAATCGGACACAGCCTGAAGAGTAAGGTTTAAGCGAACAATCATGTCCTCCCGAAGAGATTCGGTCTCAACCTTTGAAGTGCGGGCACTGGACTTGTATCTTTCGACAATAGTGCTGTCATCTGCATAACTGAACATATTCGGAGCAATCATGTCGTCTATGTGCAGAAGAAACAGTGTTGCCGAAAGAACGGACCCCTGCGGAACGCCGGCATTGATCGACATTGGCTCTGAAGAGCAACCATCAACAACAACTCGTATGGACCTGTCCCGCAGAAAGTCAGCAATCCAAGTGCAAAGGTCTCTTGGAATTCCATAAGAGGGGAGCCTGTTTAGAAGACCCTCGTGCCAAACCCTATCGAAAGCCTTTGAGATATCCAAAGAGACCGCAAGGGCCTCTCCGAATTCCTCAACGGCCTCTCCTACAAGATGTGTCACATGCACTAAGAGGTCGCCAGTAGATCTATTACGCCTAAAACCGTACTGGTGGTCATTCAACAGGTCGTTGGCTTCCAGGTGCATGAGGAGCCGATTGTTCAATATACGCTCCATAGTCTTGCAGAGTATGGAGGTTATTGAAATCGGACGATAGTTAGTAGGATCTGACCGACTGCCCTTCTTTGGAACGGGTTGAACGTTGGCAAGCTTCCAACTCTTAGGGACAACTCCAGTTTTCAACGAGAGGCGAAACAAACGTGTCAGGATATTAGAAAGTTCAGGAGCACAAGTTTTTAAGACTACGGCTGGTATTCCGTCCGGTCCATTGGCTTTATTCTCGTCGAGGTTGCGTAGCGTTTTAAGGACTTCCTTGTTCGTGATGCGGATGTCAGGCATATGAACGCCACGGTGTTGAATTGTCGGTGGAGCAGTATTTTTAGGAGGATCAAGACGAGAATTGTTAGCAAACAGTAAGGCAAATACATCTGCCTTATCCTTCGCACTATGGGCCAGTGAACCATCGGGTCTCAGCAACGGTGGTAGAGTGGGACGGCAAAAGTTGGACTCGACCGCTTTGGCTAAGGACCAAAAAGCTTTGCTTCCTGCGTACAACCTGCGTATAAAGTACAACCGCCATATTATCGTTGAAAATTACAACCAAATGAACCTACATTATGTACTTAGGAATTAGTACATAATTCGTCTTGTTTATTATATTTACAGTGATTTAAATAACAAGTAATAAAGATAAAGCTGAAACAATGTGAAAACGATGTTAGAATATTTCAACGCAATTAGTTTCAGCTATTTATTTTTATGCTAGAAACACGTCTATTGAAAATCTGAGCTATGTCGGTGAAAAAAATAATTTAAAATGATAATTTAAGTCTTTAGAACTAATATTTTTTGGTTAGTAGAATATTTTTCGTGTCTATTAGCAAGCACAGAGAAAAAATTTATATTATTTTAGAATAATTTTGTTGGACCTTCCTTAGTTTATTACCTATACTAATACATAAGAAACGAAATAAACTGGTACTGGGAACTACTATTTTTTTAATCTAATTTAACTAAATTTAGAACTAATCAAGAGGGTCTAATAATATTTCGGCAAATTATTACGAATTTAAACAATTTATAAAATCCTCCATGCCGTCGTTGAATTAACAGTGGACGTAATATGTCGTATGCAATAGCTTGTTAAATAGTATATTTACAATTTGAATATGAAAAGATGTTATATTAGTACAAACGTGACAAGAAACTTATTAAAGTTAAGTCTAACCATCAATAAATAACAATTATAATTAATAAAATAATACACAATAATTCTATTTTATTTATTGGCAGTAAAATGTAGTAAATATGTATTCACGTAGTAAACATTACAGAAAACTTGAGAAATATACGAGTGGCGTGTGATTACGACTGAAAATTGTATAGTTGTAATTAGTAAAACGTGTGTTAGCATATTTTATGATGTTAATGATTTACAATGCAATTACGTTTATAAATCTATAATTAACAAATAAGAATAATTTATATTCTATTCCTATAGTTACTGTTATATTCGTTTTGCTTTCGATTATTAGTTTTTGACAATCGTCTCTGATAAGTAAATAAATTCACGGAAAAGCTATGCAAACTTATTTCGCAAACTAGCCAACTAGGTACATAATATATATTATTTCAAGAAATATTCTTCCTGCGAACGAAATTTATGTTTCCCAGTCTCAGTGGATTTTCTATAGCATACAAACAAACACCTCTACATCCATTTAAATTTTGTTATCAATAATATTTATATAGGTCATATAAAAAATCAATCTTTAGGAAAACGAATTGAAAAAAAAACGTTTGGGAATTTGGGATGGTTACATTGACATTGTTTTTTAGCGTTTATTATCCGTAAGGAAAACAAAATATAGTTTGGGATGTAATAATACATAATCCATACGTACTAATATTATAAATGCGAAAGTAACTCTGTCTGTCTGTCTGTTACTCAATCACGTCTAAACTACTGAACCAATTTGCATGAAATTTGGTATGGAGATATTTTGAAACCCGAGAAAGGACATAGGCTACCTTTTATTGCGAAATATGTACCACGGGTGAAGCCGGGGCGGACCACTAGTATGATATACATTGACATTTTATTAGTATACGCGTCATCTCTACATAATATTATGTGACCCATAAAATCCGTAATTCCCACCTTTAAAGGAAATCATAACGATTAGTACGTCTTTGGGTAACCTAAAGACGATCTGAGTATTTATTTGGTTTATCCAGATTATTGTAATAGTAGAGGATCGTATATTTTATTATTATTTTTAGGAAAGAACAGACTATATCACATACATTGAGTTTTTTAAAATACACTTGAAGCTTAAATATTAATTACTAGGTATCGAAATTTTAAGAAAAAGACAAACTTTAACAAGTAAATATATTATATAGATATTGTTACTTGAAAGATTTTGGATAGTCATTGTTTTTGATTACAATTTGAGTTTATTGTTTATTTTTAATCCGTATTTTTTGATTACCTATACATATTATATATTTTACTAGCTGCACTCCGCAGTTTCACCCACGTGGATCCGCTCCTGTTGGTCTTAGCGTGATGATATATAGCCTTCCTCCACAAATGGGCTATCTAACATCAAAATTATTATTCAAATCGGACCAGTAGTTCCTTAGATTAGCCCGTTCAAACAAACAAACTCTTCAGCTTTATAATATTAGTATAGATACTCTATGGAGTATGTAAACTCTGAAATTTAATCTAGATAAGCGAGCCAATTATAGCAAAACCGCATGCGCTATAACGCTAGCTTCCCGTTACACAACACAAGAAAATATAGGAATTTCTCAACGTCTAGACCGGAACAAATGATTGTCTTCAACGATCTAGTGTTTAACTAGCCATGTTGACCTATGCGGGTTCAGTTGAATTCACAAGGAATTCGTTTGTTGCTATATGCACACGTTTACCTGCTCTTTATGTTTTGTATTGAAATTGGATAACTATAATTTAAGATTAAGTCCACATTACATATTTGTAAATAAATGCAGAAATGCAGTTGATATTATTTTATCAGGTCAAAAGCCTATGAAACATTATAAATATAGTTAAAATGATTGAGACACACTTTAAAAGGATAAACTCATGAAATTTCAAATTATTGTATTGCTACTGATTAGTGTAGAGATAAATTCGTCTATTAAAAATGGGTCAAAATCGAGTCCAAAGAATCAGTTACATACAAATTACAAACGTACAGATGAAACTACAAGCGTGTTTAAATATGTCACGTTAAAAATGTAATAAAATATGATATAGCACTTAACTTTACAATTGCGTATCAAGTTTTATATTTTGAGCCTATAACATAAAACATATACACAGTAGACACTTAAATGTATATAATTTTGTGATACTATTAACATATGTACCTGAGAACCGGTAAGCTCGATGTCCGGGTTGAAAGCCAAAGTATGGGTATTCCCTTGGAGAATCCTGATGTAGATTTTTGTCGTCAATTGTGACTACACTACATTATAACTACGGGCACTATACCTTTGCGGTATAAATAAAACAATTTTTTTTGTTCCTTATAAATGAGTCTAGATAATTTAAAATTGATTGGTGTGGTAGCAACGTTGTTGAAATTGTGTAGATTTTTGTGACATAATTTTGTTTAGGAAACAATCATTAATCGAAGAATTATCGCCATTTATTGGAGGGTTTCATAAAATTATTAACACTTTTTAATAACTTTTTCTGAAAAGCTACAACATAGAGCCCTTTTCGCTATTACAATTATGAATCATAAAAAAGTATATATTTTATAAAAAATTATATCATATTTTTTTCGAGTCATGAATATAATAATATCTAAGTAGTGAATGAACATTAGTATGCAAAATTCGTCACCACTCGTACTAGAATTCATGGTCGGACTAGGTCAGCCTATCTATGAGTTATCTAATGGTATGTTACATTACTTTTTCTTGGCCAAATATAATAATATATTCTGTTACTTGTAATGTAATTAAGGCCTTATTTGTGTATTTTTTTAGCAATTACACATGTGATGACGGTGCATTTAGAACAAACGAACATAGAGCTAGAGCAAGAGCATTCTTTAGATGTTTTAGTGTCAACGAAAACTCGTATTCAGCGTTGTTCAGTATGACTACTACGTCTATTTACACTAAAATAATTTGACATAGTTGATAGTGGGGTTAAAATAAGCATTCGCTCGTTTGATCTAAATGCACCGCAAGATAAATGCATTTTAAAAGAACGCGGTGAAACTGTCAATATTATTCATTGTTTATTAACATATTATTTGTTTTGAAAAAACTCTAATCTGATAAATAAAACACATAATAAATCTGTAGAAGGGTCAATTCTGTACATTAAAAATATTGAAAAAATAAATAGAAGGGGGTGTTACTGGATCGATACCAAACCGAAAGTGAATAAAAAAAATTTTGTCTGTCTGTCTGTCTGTATGTTCAGGTATCACGTGAAAACTAACAGTTCGATTTCGATGAAACTTGGTATAATTATACCTTATTATCCTGAGCATAAAATGGGATACTTTTTATCCTGAAAAAATACGTAGAATAAAAATAAATCTTAATTTTTCCGCGCAGACGGAGTCGCGGGCGGAAGCTAGTGATGAATATTTGTATGCGAGTTAACTTCTTTTGTATGGAAAATTTTCTTTGATGGAATATTCCTATGGATTAAATGATGAAGAGGATAATGGGTATGTTAAAATTTAAATCAAACGTGGTTTTCTAAAGTTGCATATAGACAATTAATGTAATGAATAGAGATTTTCTAGTCAATGTTAATCTTAAGCTTTATATGCGCCTTATACATTTCTTAATTATAATTTATATTTAAACGTATTTGGATGAAGTTGGAAATATCAATTATCTCATCATCATAAGCATATATTTGATTCTATTGCGATGCGTAGACTGCTTTCATGTGCGGTATAAACCCACAGGGGTACCTAATAATCGACCATACATACATACAAATCAAAACAAAAATTAAATTAAATTTCGGTAATAATATTGGTAAAAATCTGTACAACAACTGCACTAAGAACACAATTCTATGAATAAAATTAATATTTGTTATTATTAAAAGAAATGTATCTAACTGGCATAATACATTTTAAATGTTCATATTCCTTATTTTCCTGAATGCACTACATAATAAAAAAAAATTCAGTATCAGGATAATCCATGGTTAATATTTAATTAAATTTAACCAGCAGAAAGTACAATTAAGATTAGCAAATTAACGAAATTCCCCAAAACATTATCTCAATCCAAGGTCGCGTATACCACTCCGCCCAAGAATACATCGACATTCGTATAAACTCCACTGTTATCGCATCTATAGCATTGGCATAATGTCTAAATTAGCGTGATGCATTTGACGTATCCCTTTCACTTATCATCACGGCTGAGATGCGTCTAGCAGGTGATACTGGCTGCTGTATGGTCATTTACCGTCCACAGACCATATGTAGCGTTCGCGGGCGAGCGCGAAAATCGAACGCTGGAGTTCGAAATTTGTGAAAAATAATATTTTGAAAAAAAAGTTTTAATAATAATTCGTGGTTTGTTTTTAAATTCTAACTGGCATGCTCGGTTTTGGATTGTGTACCGGCGTTTCGAGTTTTTAAAAATGTAAGTTTTATTTTTATATTTTGAGGTGATTTGTTTTTTTTTTCAATTTTTAAGGGTGTTCATTAATTTTATTAAATACTCTTAATAAGTAGAATATAAATTTATTATTAAAAATTGAATATTTCAATATTAATTGATGTGAATTAAGAAAATTAGAAATTCGATTTATTTAAACTAACGATTTATTTATTTTTTATTTTCGTTTGTTTATTAATAAAATCCCAGTTTAATAACTTCATGCATATCAAAATTTGCATATCAAAGATATAATATTGTATCCAAACTAATGCAATTTGCAAATGCAATAAAATTCCAATCAAAACTTTTGATTAATGCACCTAACGCTGGCCCAAATTATTTCACTCTCACTGCACATTAACATAGCTATTACATATATTATTCTCTGACCGGTTAGTTGACTAACAACTGTACTTTTAGTAAAATCCTTGACCACTCTTCTAAGATATCCAAATACATTTTACTTGCAAGGCTCTATGTTCAAGGTGTACTATTTTTAATTATCTGTGGAATTCCACGACGAATTTTTTATCTGTGCTAAATATTTATGTCAAATTTATGATTTAATTATCTGTACGCTGACAGTTTTCTGTCATTGACAAGAAAATAAATAATAATACAAGCAAGTGATAACTGCGTTAAAAACAACCGACTTCAAACTTGCACTTGCAACATTTACAAATACAGACAAAAATGCTCATAAAATAAAAACTACTGGGCCTATCCGAATAAAATTTTTATGGGACCAATTCGACACCATCCCGCATCGAACAAAAAAAGAATCACGTAAATCGGTTCAGAAACCTCGGAGTAATCGGTGTACATACATAAAAAAAAACATACCGGCCGAATTGATAACCTCCTCCTTTTTTTTGAAGTCGGTTAATAACCTCCTCCTTTTTTTGAAGTCGGTTAATAAAAAATTATATTTTCGTTAAAACCATCTAAGTGAACATGATGCAAATTCATTCGTAAATAAAAAGTAATGTCTGGGAATTTTGTAATACGTTTAGTTTAGGAATCTAGTCTAAGAATGTTGCCTAGGAATCGATCTATTGAACGTTTTTATGTTAACGCATGAAGGAAAGTAAAACATATTTCTTTTCAAAATTTATAATTCAATATTATTAATTAGTAGGTAATAACACATTAATTATCAAAAGATAGAAACGAAATCTTTAAAAAAAGCATAGAGGTACCCATATCTACAAATATAAAATGTGTTGTTCCATCCAAACATAAGTTGATTTTAAAAGTTAAGATTTCGGGAATATGGTATTTAAAATACTACATATGAATTTCTGGAAAATAACATCAAGAATAATAATTATAATTAAGCTTATAAAAGTTTTCATGGGGTTAATAACATAACTTGCGTGTTACGCGTGTGACTCATGCTAATTCATTAAATATTTTTTTCCGATGTGATTCGTATAGAAATTAAAGATTTTAAACGCGATTAATTCATTAATTAAAAAAATTTCTATTACCCCTCCTATACTATTGTTTTTTGAATAACTGTCTATATAGCTATAATATCACTTCCCGTGACCACGCTCGCTGCAAAGTTCGAAACGTCGGGAAATAATGAAATGAATAAATCGCGTTTAAAATCCGTAATAAATATTTAATTTCTAAATGTATAATACTCGCGTAAAATCAAACACTAGAAAATACAATGTGATTAGTCTTTTCTTTTCATACAAAAACCCTTTATTCATCATTTTCGCTCTGAAAACATGAACCTAGCATGATATTTTATAGCATTCGGTTTAACAGTTTATGAGTTCTAACAAAACGCGCACAAGCAGACGTCATATTAAAAACCAATTCACAAATCTGGTAAAACAGAAGTACCGCATACATTAAAATTGTTTTCCCCCACATTAAACATAAATTAAAAATTAAATAAAAACATAATGTTAATTAGACACTCACGTGAATCTCGGTAAGGAAAAGGTGATCACACGTGAGAGAAATTCCAGGGGAAATAACCTGTAGAATAATAATTTGTATGTGATTCATAGGTATGGTATCGGTATTTCGCAAATACCGGTATCTATAAAATAACGTTAATTCATTCATGGAACTCCGTTCGTTATGCAATTATGTTAATTTACATCAATTTGTTTTTTATTGAATTAAAATGTGGTTTTAGTTTCCTGATAGATCATTGTAGGGTTGTGCCTATTGTTTTAAAGATAAGCTCATTTTCGATTGCGGTTGTTATAATTATCATAATTTTATTATGCGTTTTAATTGTAATTTTTTATACTTTGTATAGGCTTATGAGGGCTTGAATTATATTATTTCCTTGGGAAATACAAGCTTACCGCCCGCGGCTTCGCCCGCTTTGTCTAAAACCTAATAAATTACATATATACTAAAACCTTCCTCTTGAATCACTCTATCTATTAAAAAAAAAACCGCATCAAAATCCGTTGCGTAGTTTTAAAAATTTAAGCATACAAAGGGACATAGGGACAGAGAAAGCGACTTGGTTTTATACTATGTAGTGATGATGATATATGATATTGCTTGTGAATTGTGATGTGTTTCTTTTCATATATGAATCTAGTTGAACAATAATACTATTATACCTATTAAGAAAACGTTAGATGGTCAAATCAATCAATAATATATTTGACTCTCAAAAACATTATATTTCAAACTATCTTACTGCTTCCGGCTTCGCTCACGCTTATTTCACAAGATCTCTTATATATTTCGAATTTGCAATAGTAGTATTAGAATTTTATAATAACGCTACATAATTATCCTTATCACGATAACAATTAATAATTAATTGATACCTTATATTTTATTGCAAAGAAACCCTCAATAAATTATATGATATAAATACAATGGGGAAAAGATGAAATTATTTTAATCCAGATGATAATGTATCGAATTGTTGACAAACAAAATACTATGTTAAGAATTTTTTTATTTGTATGTTTAACCAAAATTTCTATAAATCTAAAAATGACTATAAATATGAGACAAAAAAAAAAAACAAAGCTGCAAAAATATGAAAACATCAATTTAATATTTATCGATACGTAGAAGGAACACTAAAATACACAAGAGATGATCCACTGAGTATTACATATTATTCAAGATCAACATTCAACATCCATTATAAGATAAGAAAAAAGGGGCAGGTGTGCGTCGAGCACACGTGTCAGAAGTGAAACTTCTTTGGCAAGATTCAAAGGTACCAAAATCGTTGCCTTACTCCATGACATGACGGTATTGTCAAGATGCGACCTTGAAATTTTACTCTCAACGCGCCTAAAGAATATTCAATTCAAAAATAATCTTATACATAACCCGTGAATATTACAATTATTTCACAATTGAACTAAATGGAAAATCTTGACCTCTGAGAAAATGTGTGATGATAATCTTAAGTAATGTTGAACTGTAAACATATTGTGTAACTTCGTCAAGGGCTGAGCACTTAGAAGCAAGTTACGAACAAAAGACTACTATGAAGCTCAAGTTGGTCATAGATTCGAGATTAGACAGACGTGGCAGGGAGTGATTATTATAATTTAATAATGGTTATTGTGATTAATAATTGTTCTATAATAATAAATCATTTTATTCCTAGTTAAAAACTTGCTCAAATTTTGATGTTTTTAAGCTATGCATTGTTTAACATACATGCGCAGTACCTAAGATGGAAATCTCACGTCGGTATGATATTTAGGTACCTACATCCCGATATACGTTAAAATAATATTTTTAAACAATACAATCAAATCCACTTTTTTATCTTAAAAAAAATATTCTCCTATTCAAAATATGCCTATTGAAAAAATAAATACGTAGATATCATTTCTCAATATTTTTATTTCATAATTGTTTCATTTTTTATTGTATTATTATGAAATAATTTATTCTTAACACGACCGCCGTCTCCGCTATGTCTAGTTCAGTTGAACGATAGTTGGTATAGAAGCAAAGTTTTCGTTTGTCCGCCAACATCTCTGCAGATTTAAATACGATTTCCATATTTTTACATAGCGAAAATACGGACAAATTTTGTTGTAAGTATTAAGTAAATGCGGGGTACAGTTTTAGTATATTCAATTAATTATTGATGAATATTATGTTTATGATTAATAAACATAACTAGCTTTCTTAACTAGCGAAAAAGATATATATATATATACTAGCAATGCCCTGCGGTTTCACCCGCATAGATAGCGATATCGTGACAGTGAAAAGTCTACGTCGGACTATAGGTTTAATTTTTAATCACATGAAAATCTGTGAAAACACCTTCACCCCGTCCCGCACTACGCCTGCTCATCAAACAGTATACCTACTATTTTCTGTAGATTGACACTTTTAAAAAATCGTTATATCTTTTGAATGGAATATCCAATTTTTTAAATTTAAAAAGTATTTTGCTGGTATTGAAACAGTCTATAATAAAACATCATTTAATGGGATAAGGATTAATATATGTGTATGGATAATATGGTTTGATTACTGACGGCACTTCTATTTACTTTGAAAACGTAAAAAGTTGTTGTAGTAACATAACTACTGAAGATGGACATATGGTATCGCGGACTTTCTTGTAGATATTGATCCATTCTATAATACCGTAGAACATTTGTTTGTTCTATCTTCAATAGATTCCGCAGCGCACGCGATGACAGCATTTTTATTATGGAATTTTTTACACCTTGGGTTACATTATTGCATTTTTGGTACGGATCTCTATTTTTTTTGAAAATGCAATATAGCCTATGTTGCTCAGTGAAGATGCAGCTTTCTAATGGTGAAAGAATTTTTGAAATCGGTCCAGTAGTTTATGCGTGAAAACCATACATACATACATACATACTTACATAATTACAAACTTTTCCTCTTTATAATATTAGTATAGATATATATTCTTCCTTCTTGTCAAAGGATAATTCCCATTACAAAAAGTTTTCTGCCCGCGGTTCTAACGAGGAAGATAAACAAAACACTTTCGTATAACAATAGAAGGATATCATCAGGCCATTTCATCATATCGGTTCTCACTGCAGGAACACAGGCTATGAAGGTTAAGGCATAATCAGCCTCCTCACGTGTAGATTGAGCAAAGTTTTTGCTTTTTGGATAGGTTTCTCACGATGTTTTCCTTCACCAAATTTAATTTAGTTTTGTGCACGCACGTGACTAGAGAGTCTTGAACCCTGAACCTCTCACTTAAAAGCTCTTATAAGATAAAAATGGTATAATATACATATTTGTCATCACATTTGCTACCTAATCTAGGAATATGTTTAACAGTCTTATTTATCGTAAATTTATGTATCTCAATATGCGAATGCTGAATAATTTTTAATATTTGAAATGCAAAAATCACGTGCAAATGTCGTTAATGATAACGATGGTATTTTGTGTTAATATTTTTTATTTTTACTCCGGGAAATCTCAAGATAAATTCACACAATGTAAAGAAGTGTTTTTTAATGATGACAGCATCGCAATTCGCATCCTTCTCAATATTGTTGTTTTAAAGCTTATAAAAACTCGGTTTGTACTGAAGTTAATTTTCTTTATGGTGTATATATAAAAAACGAAGTCGAGTATTGTTCAGATTTTTTATTGATTGATTCGGGACTGACGTACTAACGAATATTCAAAGTTCTACAGATGAATCATGATTCATGAGGTCAAAATTGTAATCGTCTTATCAGGGATAATTCAATATTGCAATAATTATATTATGAGGAAATATTCACGATATATATTTATAAACATAACCTCTATTTATATAAGCATTTTTAAAACGTCTTATCAATACGTTTCGTTTTCTTTCTCACATAATATATTGTTTACAAACAACATTATATAATTTAACTTTGCCCTACAAATTATTTATGTAAGCGTAATTATGTACTTAAATTACATAAAGGTAAAAGGGCCTAGAATGTGGGCCATACTTTATTATATAAAAGTCACTGTCTATATCTATACAATAATATTATAAAGCTGAAGAGTTTGTTTGTTTGAACGGGCGTTAATCTCAGGAACTACTGGTCGGATTTGAAAAATTATTTCGGTGTTAGATAGCCCATTTATCGAGAAATCTATTATATTATATACCTATATCATCACGCTAAGACCAACAGGAGCGGAGCACTGCGAGTAAAACCGCAGGGCACAGCTAGTTTATTATAAAAATAATGTACAAAAATAGAGTAAGTAAAATTGCGTGACCATATTACTAGGTAGGTGATTATAATGTTCATAAACGGTTTAAATGTAGTTAGCAAAAGTATTATTAATCACGAAATAATTAATCCGCAAATAAAGGAATGCAAATAACTTTCACTACATGTTTATTAAATGTGCATTTTCCCATAGAGATCCGGTCGCCTTGCCCTTTTGTTACCCGACTATATTGAAGTACGGTCAGCATATAATTAATTTAAATTTTATTTGTCATTTGCCATAAAATACATGTGTTGATTTATGTAAAAGAATGTGAGTATTTATTCTTTACACTATGTTGAATCAAGCTATTTGGCTCAAATTAAATGTAGGGTAAAAGTGGGATAGATGCCGCACTAGGATAGATGCCCCATTTTCAAAAAACCTCACTTCCCAGAGTCCTGACTACGAATTAATGATTTAAATAGGAGCTCCTATCACCCCGCACCTCGTGTACGCATGAGCTGTTGTTTGGTGAAGACGTGTTTCGCTAGTGCGTGTTATAATATCGGCGGCGAACTTCACGAACACGTTAAAATTTAAAAAGGTTGATATTTGCCTTTGCATAACTTTATAAGTATTAATAAATTTCACTATATTTCTTATTATGTCTATACACTGGTTCATTAAGTACAAATCTAAGTGAAAATAGTGGCTCTTTTGTTTTTATTTAATAAAAAAACTACTGGGGCAGCTATCCTTATCAAAAAGGATAGTTGCCCCTTTTTTTTCGAGGGATAGATGCCCTTAGGGGCCTCTAAGGGCATCTATCCCTCAATACATATGTACATGTTAGTATCGATAATCACAGGTACTGTTTATATTTTTACCTGATTGCGTCAGAGGTTTTCTCTATGTTAACCGATTTTACTCGTTTAATTTGCTTTTTTTTGTTATGTTTACTTACTTATTAATGATCTGCCCTTATACTGATTGTAGGAGAACCACGCCACGAAAATACAAAAGAAAAGAAGGAGTGCGAGCGCAAGTATATTCTTGGACAACAGAACAACTATGTGAACTTGACATTTGCTGGTTTATCATATTAATTTTATTAGATTTCGCGTTTATAGAGTATGTCAGGCATCTATCCCACTCTGCAGGCATCTATCCTCCTTAGTATTTTCATGGTGGGGCAACTATCCAACTAGGTAGGCATCTATCCTCAAAAAAGGTGTTCTACAAAAATATTTATTACACATTATCTATAAATGATAGGATAAAAAATATATATAGTAATTCAAAACAGATAATTAACCTAGCTATATTCATACAAAGTGTTCGTATAAGATTCATGTTTTTTAAATTATGAGGCTATTTCAAAAAGTGGGGCATCTATCCCACTTTTACCCTAGTTAGATTATATGAGGACAAACCTTTTGGCAAAAATAATTGTAATTAGAGTGAAATTTTTCCTTTAATTGCGTTTTTCGTAGGGTGAAATATTGAAATTGAAATTTGTAATGACGTGCATTATTATTTTTTAATAATTTGCTGAATAATGCGGTTATTTAAATAAAATATATTTTTCTAGCTGGCCTTCCTTAAAATTCAATATTTAAATTCATTAAAAAATTAGCAGTCATCATATAATATAATTGTATGACTATTAAAAAATAATCAAATTTTTTCAAAAAAATTAATTACCTTAGCATTAGAACAATATAACATTTATAGGTCCAAATAAGATGTCCGAATTGATAACTCTTTTTTTTAAAGTCGGTTAAAAATATTTACTTGACACTACCCGTAGTCCGTACCTACAAATAAATTTATTTCATTTTATTTTATTTAATTCCATTTCATTTCATTTATCTAATCTCATATAAAGAACAGCTTAACACATTTAAAAAAAATTAAATTATCATATAAGGTAGTAGTGACGTCAAATGTTATGCTGACCGTACATTCAATTAGAGGAAAAAAATAACGATCTTTCTACCTATTAATCTTGATAAAGAATGTCTGGGATAGCCGCTATGACTCATGCCATATTTTATTTAAAAAAGTCAATACCCGTCTGCCCTGTAGGTATATAGTTTCAACGGGCAAAACCCGCGCGCATTCTACCATTTCAAATGTGGTTGGCGCCAAAATGGGCACAGATAAGAAATTATGAAGATTAGGAAACGGAAGAAGTATTTGAAAACTAGTTTTTTTTATCCAGGGGGTTACCATGATATATTATTTACAGTGTGGAAAAATGACAGCTATATAGGTCGTGTAGCGCCATAACCCTGGAATTGTTTTAAAAACTACATATTTTAATACTTCATGGTGTTCATGACGAATAAGCAAGTAAAAATATAATGTAGGTATTATAAATGATGTATACAAAAATATTTTTTCAGTGCATTCACCTTTTTTGAATTATTCTTTTTAAAATGTTACGCGCACCGTAGAAAATCGTTTGTAAAGGTTCATTATTGAAAATAATGCGGGTACTATTAACTATGTGTAACCTCTTTTGTGTATTATTTATGTATTCGTCCGCATGGAATAAAAATTGTACCTATCTTCAAAAATTCTAACTTTAAAAACATATAGGGCGCGTTCCCACTATGTCGTAACGACTAATTTATCGTTCGACGACTGTAGTCTCTACCTGTTCCCATTATAACGATTGTTTGTCGTCAACATTTTTTATCGTTTAGCGACTGTCGTATCTAGCTGTTCCCATTGGATCGCTAAGATCGCTCGCATCATCAGCAAGCTACAAATCTAGTCGCCTCTGCGTTCGCTTGGGTTGGGAAAAGCAAACCGAGTACAGACACGAGGGGCGCGCGGGTGCGAGAGGGAAGGGAAAACACGTGTTCGTCTACATAGAGTTGCCGTCCACGATTTTTTTATCGTTTTACGACTGTCGTGCTTGCCGTTCCCACTGTCACGACAAAGTGTCGTCACTGCAAAAACTGTTGTAGACGACAGTAAATTGTGTCGTTCTAAATGTGAACACCTCCATTTAAACATATAAGCCACGACACTTAAAACTACACGATTATCTGTCGTCACGACCCGGTGGGAACGCGCCCTTACTTGGGTTATTTTTGACATAGGTAATATTTCCGGTACTGATTTTTATATAAGTAACTAAGAGTAGGTAAATAAGCACTTATCATTATTTTACGTAACGTAAAACGTTAACGTAGCCCAAATAAGTCCTATTTTCATAGAGCTAGCATAAAATTTGATCAACTCAAGATAAACATACAACGAGTATACAATCATTTTCATCTACACATTTTTTAAGAGCACTTCAAACTACAAATAATATTGCATCACTACTTCTATCCTGCCATGACCTCCTTCAACTTGGCCTTGAAGCGGTTCCTCCTCACCACGTGATTTAGATATCCTGCTATTATTCCAAACAATTATATAATGTAACTAATTTGTATTCAGACAGTTTGATTATGGGTTGCCATGGCGATGCGGGAAAAAAGTTTACGTGACCCCTAATGATGGAAAATATTTGCTTTGGATCATGCTCTTAGCTGGTAAAATGTTATGAAATTTTAGACTGGATTTGTAGTGTAATTCATTCAAATTTATTTGTTAATTTCCGGATAGTTTCGCTGACTGGACCTTTTTTATTGGGGTTAAGGAAATTTTATTATAAGACTAGCGGTCCGCCCCGGCTTCGCCCGTAGTTCATATGAAAAATAGATGTTGGCCGATTCTCAGACTTACCCGATATGCACAGAAAATTTCATGAGAATCGGTCCACCCGTTTCGGAGGAGTATGCAGACTAACATTGTGACACGAGAATTTTATATATAAGACTAGCGGTCCGCCCCGGCTTCGCCCGTGGTACATATGAAAAATAGATGTTGGCCGATTCTCAGACTTACCCGATATGCACAGAAAATTTAATGAGAATCGGTCCACCCGTTTCGGAGGAGTATGCAGACTAACATTGTGACACGAGAATTTTATATATAAGATATTCCATATAAAAAATCTCGCTTTAAAGAACTACCATCATGATTCATGACTATATTTCATATTTTAAGTTAGGATTATCTACCAATTAGAGTTCATTATCTCAAATAATATTGAGTTGTAGCTTCGACTCCATATTCAGAGATTCAGGATTTCTATATGGGATTTCTCGGAAGGCATTTGAAGTTTGAAACTGTTTCACTGTAATGTTCATTATGAATATTGAATTATCTCTATGTATGTGTACCATTTCTAAGGAATACCTGATCATCCTCTGTTTGATTGTAAGAAGATTTCTTTTCTGAGTAAGTGGTTTTGGATTTCGACCTTGTGGACCAAATAATTCTTAATGTTGTTAACTTTTCTCTTATTGTGTGAGATATTCGTCAACAAACTTAATAAAGCACTCAATATAAAAATACAGACCCTATTAAATTGAAATTTAAAACAAACAATACCTACTAAAAGAAAACACATTAAATTGTAATATTCGACTTCATATTAGATATGTGTTCGACACACAGACACTCTAATCAAAAACCAAATAACATGAAGATAATATTAGTTTTGATGCATCAAAATAATTCGCCTTGAAACTAGTCATAGGAAAACCATGTCTCGAATATTACTCATGCTCATCAAACAAGTATCAAATTCAATTGTAACTACTATCATGAAGGGCATTACCATGGCAACCGGTAGTATGCCTTTTGAAATTTAATTTGTCATTGAAAGTATCTTTACCTTTGTTAAGCAAGTGTTAAGGTATCTTTGTTTTTTAATCGGGTCCTTCAAAGTAAGATGTATGGGAAATAACTTCCTTATGCGATGTTCCTAGTTGGTTATACGGCTTTACAGTCGTAAGAGTCAAAAGAAGTCGTAGAAGAAATGAAAATAATTAAAAATCATAACACAAGCTCTGTACAAAACGCTTCTAAATCCTCTTCTCCGTAAAAAGTCTGTTAATAAAATACGATTTTTTTAATAGGCTGATACCAAAACTGGACTATATTTAACTGGCAATCAAACATTTGAAATAAGTGGTTTATAACGAATAGTTCCTTCAGTTTTGTAATAAAAAAACGCGTACAAAATGATAACGAAAACTTAAACTTCGCATAGACTGAAACATCACGATTATGTCATAGCAAGTGTTATTGACCGATTTAAAATGAACGATGTGCTTAGCGTAAAACATAAAATAGACATAGTATTTAAAATGATTATCGTATATTCGTACTATGTAGATAAAAGACTGTGTATTTTTCTTTACGATTAAATTATAAAGGGTTTGTAAGGTCACCATAACGTGCTTTTAATGTTTGTGAATGATGATATATATTGTCTAGATAATTCATGTGAAAACAAACTATTAATTTTTTATCTGTCTTACATTACATACTTATTACTTAGGTTTTGCTGCATACACCTTTAGAATAGACGTTGGTTTTCCCTTTAAAATTTGCACATGCATAGATCGTAATGTAAATTAAAGATTTAGACCGAACACTTAGGCTGCTGTTTATATATAAATATGATATATTATATAAGCATAATAATTAAGCAATTAATTAAGTTTATCAAGATAAAAAAAAATCCCCTTACCAGTTGCTTACCAGCTTGTTTATTTAAAGTGTAAAAACTTTTTTCTTTTAATTTTTAAACAGATTACAAATAAAACTGTTCAGACGCACTAGAGCTTCTCGGAATCGATGAGCTTATTGAAAGTTCGCGCGGGTCGAATGTGTTGCTATGCGAATTGTAAAGGTGCTGCCAGACTAGAACATTTATTTGCAAAATATCAAAATATTTTATCATTTGCTAAATAATTAACTTTAGCATTCGCTTGTAACACAATAAATTTTTGCGAGAGCATTAACTTGTAAGATAAGAGTTTTTAAATTGTATGCAACCGCTTTTCGAAGACTGCTCCAAATTCTGTTACAACCTAATTTTAAAAACCAACTTTACTGTAACGTATTACGAAGAAATGTGTGAAACGGTAAAATGCAATTGTACATAATATAACTGTTAATAATGCATATTTTTGCGAGTATTTCTCCGAACAGAGTGTCGAGCATTCGTACATCGAACATGACGAAATGCTTGAGATCATGTTCTAGTATACACCCACCCTATAAGAAGCAATTATTATATCATTGTATCAATAAAGGCTGTTTGGTTAGGTTAGTAATATAATGACCACAAATGGTTTGTCATCTTCATTATATAACATAATATTAAGAAATCGCTGGCCTGGCTGGCCTGGAAGAAATCGCTTTTAAGCGATAAGGTCACCTTTTGTACTTCGCATCCATACAAATATAGATTATACTGTACATTGTAATATTAAATGGTGTGGTACAATAAATGATTAAATAAATAATAATAAATATTATGTGATAGTATTATAATAGATACTAACTGATCGTCCCGGCTTGAACTGGAGTAAAAACAAAAATTAAATAAATATAGCCTTCGTCACATAAATAATGTAGATTGTAGAACTTTCTGGAATATAATTATTCGAATTGGTCCTAGTTTCGTAGTTTCGTACCCTATTTATTTCAAATATGCACACAATAAATTTTTATGTACATCTTCTTTGTATTATTATTAGCGATACACGGAAGAAAAAACGAAATAAACTATACATTATATTATATATTCTATTCATTATTATTTAAGTAATGCAAAGTATACCAAAATTGAAATGAACTTTTTATTCATTAATTACTATCAAATTGGTGAACGACCTTCTGCGCTTGACCATGACTTTTCATCAAAGTGGATGCAACTTAGAACCTCATTAACAATGTGTATTTGTATGCAAAAATTATAAACAGGATGTTTCTTCAATATCTAATTATACGCTACAAATTACCATGATATCATTATAATTTATTACTTAGGTACAATGCTTAATTTAAAAAACCCAAAATAATTTACAGAATAATCCTTCAAAAATCACAAACACGCATATAAATTTCAAATCCCCGTAACTTTTATCAGCTGCTTTATTAATTTATTAGCAAAAAGCCGTGTTTTGATAATTTATATGAACAAGACAATCTGATAACGTAAATCCGAATAAAATGGACGTCATTGACACACTTAGTCATTTGACGTAACATGTACGAGAATTGCGGGAATATTCTGATCACACGAGATATTGCCGCGATTTCGAAACGATGTCGTTTTTGTTTGTGACGTTTGAAGGTTTCAGAACGTTGTTAAAATATTGTTGTGACTTGTAGTTTTTTTGCGAGACATACAAATATTTCGCAATAAAAAAAATAACAACTGTAAGGTCGTTTTTATTTTGATATAATATCGTTTCGCTTGTTAAAAATAAATCATTTGTTGTAATTCATTAAAATGTATTCCAAACCATAATTGATATGAGTATATTAAGCACGATTTACTTTAATTTAAATGCACTAATATGTACATAATTACGTATTGTAATGGACTATATAATGTTAATGTCTAATAAAATAACACATATCTATTAAAATGTCGCAGCAATTGAAATTAATATCCTGTTATTGCGCATTATTAACCATAAAATTATACTTAATGTATTCTACGTGACTCTAATCAATAAATGATCATTGTGGATTAGTAGAGCAAACATGGTTTCATTGTGATTTATGGTACCTATATGAAAATGTAATTCTATTGCTAGGACTTAGAAAACTGGAAAAAAGTACAATAAATATATTTTATTTGATTATAAGCGTTAATATAGAGTAACTGTATCATATAATATGATACATAGATTTAAAATTACTTTAGAACTATTTTTTATTTCTTCAAATTACATATTGTAAACCGACATTTTATACTCCAAGTATGGATTGATTAAAAACCAAAATTAAGATACCAATAATATTAATGAAATAAATAAAAAGGAAATTTCCAGAATAAGACGCGAGGTCATTCAACGGAACGCGATGCATCTCAATCATGTGACTTTTGTTTTTGTGACATTCTCAATTTATTTACATATGTTATTGACTATTAAATTTGCAATGTTAATTGTTGTTATTTTAATGAATTTACATGATTACTTGTAAATGAGATTAGAATGTTATATAATAAACGAACGACCGACAGACAGCAAAGTCTCAGTAGTGGGGTTCCGTTTTACCCTTACGGAACCTTATAAATGATTTTAACCAGTAATTTGTTTACCTTAATCTCAAAGCTTCTCATAAACATCCTAACAATGTAATTTAGTGTTTACTTCCTCAGCATTACTTCTAAAAGCTTAGCCTTTAGATCTTCAATGAAGACTAATACACAAAATTGCTTTACTCAACTAAATGTCGTGACTAATGAACAAAGTCGTTCTATTATTAAGCTAATTGCATTAAATAACGTTTAACATCATACAAAGTCTAGTGATATGGGTCTCCACGCTAAGTATTAACCGTTCAATTTAAGTAGAGCGTAACTTACTGATAATAAGTACTTACGATTTCAGCACTTTTTATAGCCGGGTAATAATAATAATTAATGTCTGATGCTCGACTGATTGGCGAACTGTTGTATGCAACGGGAATGCTATATTTGGATATGGTTAATAAGAGAAAACATGCCATAATATGGTAATTTATTTAAACGTTTAAAATACAAATATACCTACATTTATTTATATTTGCAAATGTATTAACTAAAATATGTTCGTATACGGACAGTACAGAATATAATGCTAAAATAAAAAAAGAAAACGCTACAAATTGAAAACCTTCCGTCGTTTTTGGAACGTCGGTTAAAAAGGATATACAATATACATTGAAACGAAAGCACTCTCATTTGCCTCCCAAAAGCTGAAATTTCTAAAAATTCTTCCACTGTCAATGCTTGCGTTTTATATAACCCATGTTCCAAATTTTAGCTTTCTAGTTTTAAGCACGTTTTAGGATATAATATTTTATAAAGAACTTTGTATTTTTAACTAAATTTTAAGATTGTTTTGTATGTCAGTACTGTGTCCTTCATTATTTCTTCTAAGGCAGGAAGAAACAATAAATTACAGTGATTAAAATGTTTGAAACTGAATGTAAAGGTCAAAACCTAGTACGCAATGAAGCACATTATTGTTTTGTTGTTTGTCTTTCTCTTTCATGAAACTGGTAGAAAACAAACAAAGATAACTATAATTAAAAAGTGAAGAAGTATAATTTAAAAGTAACAGTGTCCCATAGGCTTGATTGATATGGAACAGATACCTACATTTGATATCTGTTTCACTGATCAATTTTATTTACGACAAGTAAGTCATCAGCTTTCTGATTTCTGCACTAGACATTTTTGTTATTTCCCTCCGTTCCTAATCCTGATTCGATTCCTGAACTCAGGACTTCTTTCTATGATCACGCTATACCAAGGCAGTTTATATCTGAATCGAGTGGCACGTTCTTATAATTCTTTCACCTTTCAATAATCAAGGTTAGAACAAGATTATATTTGCGAGAAGAGCAAAATGACGTAACTGTCATTATCCGTTCGATCGGATTATCGGATTTGGTTGAAGCGATGACGTGAGTCATTATACTGAATGTCTATCGTATAATTACTGGCTGTGACGTGTGAATGTTTGAGTATAATTGAAATAAAAATGTGTGCGTGTACACACGTAAGAAGTGAAACTTCTTTAAGACCTTATTTTTCAAAAAATAATTAACTTCATGCAACTTTACAGAAATACGTCGATTCACACGTGGTAGGGATAAGAAAAAGATGGCGCGTAACGGAAAAAATGTTACACTAAATTTTTTCCAAACCCGATAAAGAAGTTTCACTTCAATAAGTTTAGAAATATTTGATGGATAAAACACATAAATCAGTATACCACATACTTACATAGTACTCATCAGTAATACTCACCAGTAACTATAAGTCTCTCATCGAAGAAATTCAATTTATTTTATTTTGAATTCTTATGGTATTATTTTGAATAGTATTATTTTGAATTCTTATCCTCAATTTAAATTTAGTAACCAAAGGTATCTAAATTTAAATTGAGGATATAAATAACACGTTTAATATATAATTTATAGCTTAAGTTTAAGCTTTCTCTTGATTATTTGTAAAGTAGGTATTGACGTCATTAGTTAGGTATGTTATGTCTTCCTCTAGCTTTGCATTAAAAAAAGAAGAAAGGTATGAAAAATACTTTATTTACTATAATATCTTAACCCAATTATATCTTTGTTTCAGAATTCATCAACATGTGTCATATATTGGCAAAAAGTGTTTTGTTCTTGGCGTTAGCTGTTAGCATATGTGAGTATATTAATGTAACTTGTATACCTATAATAAAAAAGCTTGTTTAATGAATATTAAACAAGCTTGAAATTTTGTATGCAGATAGAATTATCTGCATACAAAATTTCAACTAAATCGGTTTAGTTGTTTTAGTATGATGCGCATGTTGCGCAATGATACAAAAAATGACAAGGTCAAGGTCAGATTTAAATTAAATTAATCTAATCTAAGCCAGGAAGTTAACTTTATCTACAAGAATATTATAGAGATAGAAGATTTGTATTTTTGTTTATAACGAATGAACTCAAAAACAACTCTATCAATTTTAAAAATATATTTTACTATTAGAAAGCTACTCTTTGAGGAACATAAATATTTTTTTATCAAATCAAAAACTCGTTATTGTAGACTAAACTATACAGAGAAGCGGTTACTTTTTCCATAAACTCGGTTACAATAATTATAATTTTATGATAAACGTTTAAAAAATTGTGTAAACAGAGATTTCGTTATCAACACAGTTTTAACAAATAAAGACTCAGAGATCATAAACAAACTGAATCCTGAATAAGATTAGTGTAGATTATTCTATTACATTATTATAACACCATTTTCAAAATACACTTAGGTATTTTGTGTATGCTAATTAGGTACCTAGGTATTTACTATACAGGAATATGCAAATATATGGTACGAAAAGTATTTTTGAATGTCACAGTCTATTATTTACAAAAAACAATAATGCCTGATGGAATAAATACGTAAAAATATTTCACGCATCACGCAGCGTTAGCTTGAAAAACAGTTTTACGGAGCAAATAGTGTGAAATGTATTTGTATGCTTTTACATTTGTATTTTGTTGTAAATAAAGGCTAATGATTTTGAACGCATTTTGCAACGCGCGTACATACGTTTTGGTTTTTAATATTTTACTTTAGCTAGAAGGTATACTAAATACAGGATGTAACATTTAGAATAACAGTTTGTACCTAAAAGTTGTATACGTAGTATATTATTATTAGTCTGTGCTAAAAGTCTGTAATAGAGCATTTACATCAAACGAATATAGAGCTAGATTTAGAGCAAGGGCATTGTTTCGTGATCTTTTATAAACGAAAACTCGTATTCAGTGTTGTTCAGTATTAGAACCATGCATAATATCACAGATAATATCATTTCGAAATCACTATGATCAACGAAATAATGCTCTACACCGGCTTACACTAAAATAATTTAAAATAGTGAGTTAGAATGAGGATTCGCTCGTCTGATGTAAATGCACCGCGGACATACGAAAATCTGTTCTCAAGAACCCTGCCATTGATTTCGTGCTCTTGTGACTGATAGCAAATATTGTTCCATTTCCTTCCTCACGTGCATTCGAAATCCATCTTATTTCAATACTCCTGGCCTGGAAACGGGCTAAGTCCTGTATAGATTTGTACCCACGCCAAATAAAGTTGGACAGGCAAACTTGTAACATTGCCAGCTATCTGCGCTCGATATCCTGCGAAATTAGAATTCATGCTAGTTGAAAGATGAAGGGTTAAGCTGCGATATCGTATATTAAAAATGGATCCGATATAGTGTCGTAACGGTTAAATTTTTTCGCTGCATGTAAAAGCATTGCTGCGCTCCTATTGGTTGTAGTGTGATGTTATATGCCTTCATTGATAAATGGACTATCCAACATTAAAATTTCTAGATTCATACTAGTAGTATCTAATGTCAAAGTGTTCAAACAGATAAATAAATACTCAGCTGTTTATGGTACGGTATACAAGTTTTATTAAACACGAAACATATTACGAAATATACACCTAATATAAGCATAATGTTAGCAATTAACATTAGATTAATGTTAATGAATTAATTATTACTTAGGCAGACATTTGACGCTAGTTTAGACAAAACACTTAAGATCCCTAAGGTCTTGAATATCGTTACTTTAGACGTTAATTTGAATTATAAATAACGGTAATTAACCCCGTTCATGTAACTTTAATTATTCTAGGTCTATAGTAATAATTAATATGGTCAAAAAACATGAAATTATTCTATTGTTACTGATGATAAGAGTTCAAAGTTTGAATAAATTTTCTCCGTTTGAAGTGGATCAAAATAGAATTTGAAGGAATCGGTTACATACAAACAAATAAATATAACGGTGAAGCCTAAAAAAAGCGTGTTAAAACAATGGCCAATTTTGCAAACGCCCAGAAAATATCGTCACTATTCCTGAAAGATTTAGTAAATACACATTTTAAAATGATTACATCCCTCATTTTCGCGCCAGGAAATAAAACTACATGAACATAGCCTTACGTAATCTGGAGTAAAACGCACAAAGTTAAAAGTTACTAGCAAGTTCTTTCATTACGCGATAAAATGGTAAAAAAAGGAATTTTGTGAGATTGCGAGCCAAATTTGCCATACATTATACCGACAGAATGAGCTGAATATATTTCTTCATTACGTGGATGAAGGAAAAGTAAAATAAAGTAAAGAGAACAGGATTTTTCGACTGTCTAGATATAATATGTGAGATTAATCCTAGGAAGATAATAGATACAAAATCTTAGGCCTATTTTATAATATGTTCTTTCATGTACTTTTTCATACTTTATCTAGTATTTTGCATAATAAATTTTTCCGCTTTTTCACACGCTTTTATTTTTTTAACTATAATAATATGTTAAGGCAGATACAGATGAATGTAATTTAAAGAGACAAAATACAATTAGACTTAAAGAACAAGTTGTTTTTAATAATTAAAGTTAAATGTTAAACCTTTCATATTCATTACATTATATTATTAACTTTACGGGGATAAACCCAAAACATGTTATAGGTACCCCTTGAATGTAGAAATTTTTAATGACCTAGGTCTTTCTCCGTCGTAAATTATAACAATCAGATTCAGATACAAACCTAGATATTATATTCTAAAAATAGTTATATGTATTATAAATGCGAAAGCTTGTGAGGATGGATGTGGATTGTTACTCTTTCACGAATAAACTACTGAATGGATTTGGATAAAAATTTGCAGTTTATATACGTTATACATAAGAATAACATAATATGGCCCATGCAAGTACATATGTGCTTGATTTCGCCCGCGGGTTCGTTCGCAGATAAAACCGCATAACTAGAATTATAATGATATTTTACACCTTTTTTACACATATTTTTTATTGTCTCTGTTTTCATGTGATTATCATTTAAGCTAAGATTTAATAAACAACTTAATCGAATTTAGTGATTTATAAGTATAACACAAATAAAACAATTGATTTGGAGTTAAGTTTTAATTTTGCTAAAGTCTTCAAGAAGAAGTTTAGAAATTTTTTCCAAACATACTGGTTTGTAAAAACAAATACGCGAAAGCAGTTAAACTAATTTCAACTCCAATAAATTTCATTTCAATGTTATTCAGATAATATATTATTATTATAATTTATACTTTACTAGCGGTCCGCCCCGGCTTCGCCCGTGGTACATGTTTACGTTTTCTCTACATAAGAACCATCCTCGTACTTCAAGGAATATAATAAAAAAAGAATTATCGAAATCGGTTCAGCCGTTCTCGAGTTATGCGCTTACCAACACATTTTGCGATTCATCTTATATATAAAAACTAGCGACCCGCCCCGGCTTCGCACGGGTGCAATGCTGATACTATGTGTATGTAAATACACTACAGAAAAACTGTGAACGTTGTATATAAAAACATAGCGTCGCCCGCTCCGGCTTCGCACGGGTATAAAATAGATAGCCGGGCGGCCGGCCGGCCGGTACCGCCGCAAACGCTACGTCCCGCAATTTTTAAATCTGTAATATCTTCGAAAATATTCACTTAAATCATACGGTGTAAAGGGCCATATAGATCTATATTAAATGAACAATGTATTCAAGGTATTTAATTGGTTAAGGATTAATGCTGTATTGGTTAAAATCGCATCGAAAATTAGCCATTATTCGTCGTAAAAAGTAAATGACAAAAAAAAGTTATTGTGGGTTATCCATAAGAGATAGACATATACCATCGCGGACTTTTCTGTAGACCTTTTCAATGTGTATAATACTAAGTACATTATTTTGATAAAACTCGTAGGGTTCAGCCTGCGTTTGCAATGTAAGCGAAAACAATGTAATTTTTTACGACATCAAATTAGAAACATCAAAAATAACAGTACTTCTCTACTATTTAATGAATGTTATTATACATATAAACCTTCCTCTTGAATCACTCTATCTATTAAAAAAAACTGCATCAAAATCCGTTGCGTAGTTTCAAAGATTTAAGCGTACAAAGGGACATAGGGACATAGGGACAGGGAAAGCGACTTTGTTTTATACTATGTAGTGATATTCCATTTTGCGTTTAACGTGGGAATTCTAAATAACCAATAAGTATAGTAAGATTATTAACCGGACAACCCTATAAATAAAGAATCAATGTGTATAATATTTAATCCTAGTGCAATAATTAACGATTTATTACAAACTAGCTTTCCGCCCGCGGCTTCGCCCGCGCAGTCAAAGAAAAACCCGCATAGTTAACGTTCCCGTGGGATTTTCAAGATAAAAACCTATCCTATGTCCCGGGGTAAAAAGTAGCCTATGTCCTTTCTCGGGTATCAAAATATCTCTATACCAAATTTCATGCAAATTGGTTCAGTAGTTAAGGCGTGATTGAGTAACAGACAGACAGACAGAGTTACTTTCGCATTTATAATATTAGTATATGGATAGAAATCGCATATGAAAGTTAAGTACCCGGTGGTGATAAAAAATATCATTTATTCATTTGCAATTAAAATATAAAATATTTGCTTACTGTATAAAATACTAGATTTCCGCCCGCGGCTTCTCCCGCGTTTTCAAAGAAAAACTCGCATAGTTCCCGTTCCCGTGGGATTTCCGGGATAAAACTTAACCTATGTCTTAATCCAAGTTAACCTCTATATATTGTGTGCTAAATTTCATTGTAATCGGTTCAGTAGTATTTACGTGAAAGGGTAACAAACACACACACACACACATCCTCACAAACTTTCGCATTTATAATATTACTAGCGACCCGCCCCGGCTTCGCACGGGTGCAATGCTGATACTAAATACACTACAGAAAAATTGTGAACGTTGTATAAAATACATAGCCGGGCGGCCGCAAACGCTACGTCCTGCAATTTTTAAATCTGTAATATCTTCGAAAATATCCACTTAAATCATACGGTGTAAAGGGCCATATAGATCTATATTAAATGAACAATGTATCCATGGTATTTAATTGGTTAAGGATTAATGCTGTATTGGTTAAAATCGCTTCGAAAATTAGCCATTTTTTGTCGTAAAAAGTAAATGACAAAAAAAAGTTATTGTGGGTTATCCATAAGAGATAGACATATACCATCGCGGACTTTTCTGTAGACCTTTTCAATGTGTATAATACTTAGTACATTATTTTGATAAAACTCGTAGGGTTCAGCCTGCGTTTGCAATGTAAGCGGAATAAATGTAATTTTTTACGACATCACATTAGAAACCTCAAAAATAACAGTACTTCTCCACTACTTAATGGATCTTATTATACATATAAACCTTCCTCTTGAATCACTCTATCTATTAAAAAAAACCGCATCAAAATCCGTTGCGTAGTTTCAAAGATTTAAGCGTACAAAGGGACATAGGGACATAGGGACATAGGGACAGGGAAAGCGACTTTGTTTTATACTATGTAGTGATGAAGTAGGATGAATTTTAATATAATTATAATGAACGGCTTAATTAATTATTTGGAGAACGCATTCAAAGCCAACTATTAATTATATTTGAATTCAATCTGGGTGTTAAGTTGCTAAGACTTCTGCATGTCTAGACGTTAGAGCTTTCATTTCTATGTCTAGACTTTAGCTTATTGGTTTCGTTATTTATTTTAATTATAAAATATTATTGGGTACAATACGGTTGGATTTTTAGATAAATATAGCTACTATAAATAAATGTAGAGGACGGTTCGTAAAAGCTCTATTATTTTCTTAATAATGTTCTGAAACTATTCTGTTAATGTATTTAATAATATTTGTATGAACTCATAAGGGAATGCACTGTTTTCTGAGACACATGTAATAATTGTCAGAGTACAAAACCTTGTTTAGAAAATAGAGCAAAATTGTGGCCCGAATAATTTTTATTTTATTTTTTTATTAATGAAATTAATGGATCAAGGTTGCATATTATATTTTGTTTTCTATACGGTGTTCTCTTATCTCTTAAACTGTGTGTTTAGGTAATTTGAAGCATTTTTCTTTCCTTTCGTTGTTCTTTTTTATTACAATTATTTTATAAAATGGTAAAATCTAAACGATGCAATGCATATTGATATTAATTATTCTTACATAAAATTGTGCAACTTTTTTTATCATCAGTAAGTAGGTACTTATAGTGAAATCCGCTCGATTATCTTAATGCCACAGAATCCTTTCTGAAAATGTATACTGTATAAGTATTTACTAATATATTTATTTAACGATCAAGATATCGAATAACTTTTGATAACTCTAGGTTTAAGGTTAAACAAAATAAAAGTGAAAATTTTGATGATATTATTATTATATATATCTACCTATTCAATATTTTTAAACGATACAATTTAAGTACATGTTTATTTATTAAATTAAAATAACTAAATGCTACCAGAATCAATTAAAAAAGGTTTTTTAATCAGTTCTACAACTGCTCTAAGAATCGGTCTATAAAATGTTCATAGGATGATAGACATTCGTTATAATTTTTAAAGTAACTACTTACATACGTAGTTTAAATAAAATTTCTTTCTATTCGAAGTAAAATGGTTTCTTTTTGAAGTAAAAGGATTAACAACATGAACTAAATTCAGAGAAATTCCGAGTTAGATTTGTCGTAAAAGTGAAATAATTTATAGCAAATCCTTCTAAGATCGAGTACGCTGCCGTCGCGTCGATTGCGAAAAATAACACATGATTGACAAGTCTTGATACTTGCAATATGTTTGATTTAATAATTTAGAGCTTGTATGCTATATTTTGAATGTCGTGTGATATATTTATGAGGATCGTAAATTTTGTGCACATGTTTGTTTCTTAAAAATGTTGTATATATGTGCGAGGTTATGAAATTATATAATGGAAATCGAATAAATTATTTCATGTTTAGTTTTTGTAAATATTTCCAGATATTTTTTTTCGAATATTCATTTCTAATTGTATCCACTTAATGCGTATTGTGTAAGCGAAAAGAACAGATTTCATACAGTACGCAAAATTTTGTCATTCCACGTCTTTGAATATTTTTCGTTTATTGTCGTGTGTACGGATGCCAAGCATTTAAATGCAAAACTTAAACATTAACATATTACAATCAAACCGTCACAGAAACCTAAATATATTCGCTGTTTGACCCACTTTGGCCTGCCACCACAAACGGCAGGTCAGGAATGAAATTTGTGAGAGTTAGCTGAAGTTAAAGACGAGGCAAAGTTTCTTGGACCAATTTCAACGAGACGGTTTTAGATTTTGCGATACAGTATAAATAGTGAGGTAAAAACGTCTGTGTATATGGTGCTTCGATATTCGCGATATATTAAAAGATCTGGTATCGGAAAGGTGCAATTGTTGGATTATAAAAAACTTTAGTTACTGAAATTGTACGCCAATTTCATGTAGCCGAGTTCAAAGGATTTGTATATTCATAGTTATTATTTTGTATATTCATAGTTATTATTTATATTTTTCTTGTTTATCCTATTATTAAATACTTCGAATCTTTAAATAATTATCAAAGGTACATTAAGGGTTTACATCACTCTTTGATCAAATTAAATACCATCATCTGCGCGGGTCTCGTAACTTCCGCGCAAGCGTGATCCAATTTACGCAGGGTCTCATAGGAATCTCATTCGTTAGCGGTATTCAGTTAAAACTTTTGGAAACTGTTACGTTGTTTACACATACCGGTAAGTAGATGGCGCCAGTTAGATCATGGTTTGTTGAAATTTGGTTTGTTGTTTAATCTGAAATTTATGTTACTTGTTGTTTGTTTGGTTGGATGCCATAAGGCGCTTGCAAATTTAATGGAAAAACAATTTAGTTGCATGCATGTTAGACCACATTATTGCTTAATGTTTTAGATGTAGCTAGCAGTTTCAATCCGTTAATATTTGTTTCA
This sequence comes from Colias eurytheme, assembly GCF_061535395.1. Classification (NCBI taxonomy): domain Eukaryota; kingdom Metazoa; phylum Arthropoda; class Insecta; order Lepidoptera; family Pieridae; genus Colias; species Colias eurytheme. The sequence continues at coordinate 4,549,066 of NC_143001.1, forward strand.
TCTCTCATAATAACATCGTATAGATAATGTTTGTAGTTAGTTTCAATAAAAATATTATGCAATGCGAATAATGTTTAAAAAAATAACTTTTTAGATGACGTGTGATGAATATTATAGACAAACTTCATACATTTGACGTTACATCAGTAACAACACGCTTGCATTAGGAGTTTTTCCAAAAATGAAACACACTAGTACTTTAATATCTCCAATAAAAATAATGCTTTCTAACAATGGATATTCGTTCAAAACACAGACTTAAAACCATATCTGCCTTTGCTATTCACTGCTTATCTCTTAACACAAACTTTGTTTTCAAAGTATCCATCGTCTTAGACACAATATTACTCAAAGTATCAAAACGGATAAATCCATCAATATAGAAGATGAATGCTACGATTAAGTCGGACAAGCCTGTACACGCCTGATTGGTAGTGTACCGACTGCGACACGACATCCGATGGAAATGTGGGTATTCAGTGTTATTTTGTATTCTCTATGGTTTGCGATTTTGGTCGGATAGACTGTCGATGCGATTAGAATGTTTTGTCATGCTACAATCAAAACTGTTTCGGTAGAGATAGATTTATGGAACTCATTAATATGTACTTATATTCGAGTACACAAAAATGCGGAAATCTATTCATCTACATTTCAGGTAATAACACTTAATCAAACAAAACCGAGCAATTAAACTCATAAATCACAAGATTGGATTACACAAAACACGGAGGACAGTCCTAAAATTATTTCCATAGCGACCACATAAAATTCCCGACATTCAACATGTCGGGATACCTTCGTCATAACTCTGTCCACTTGTCACCCGTCCCATTCGAAATGCAATCAACTTCAACGTCCATCAATGATAGATTCATCACAGCTCCAAACCAGGCCATTACCCAGTGTTTAGGCCATAGCGTGTCGTAACATTCAATCGAGACCTTCGCATCAGTTGAGCCGAAATTGAGAAGGATTATTGAATTTAGCCGGCGCTCGAAATGTTTCCTTTATTGAACAAAGAGATCGCTTATAATGGCTTTTCGGTTCGTACATTCCAGCTATTGTTGAAATGGTATAACGTGCTGGTAATTCAGGCTTAGGACTCGCTTTTATAGGTGGTTATTTCGTGAGATTCGAACAAGTTCTTATATGAATTGGGTTATACGCGATCGCTTTTACGGAACTACTTATATCTTTATCCCCAGGAAATCTGTTATAATAATTTATAAAAAGTGGGCATTATCTTCTTCTTGTAAAATCTAATGGTATAAAATTACATTTCTATGTTTATTTATGGGGATAGATGTTATTCATAATCTTCTTCGGTAAAAGGCAAGTCAATATCAATCTTCTGTACCTCGCCAGACTGGATTTTTTGTCTATATTGCAGAGATCACTCATTTAGAACGTTCACGTGCTATTCACTGTACCAAAGAGACGGTTATTTATACATATTACGCTTACATATTTATGCTCTACATTGTTTTGCACTAAAGTAATTAAAACATTTCGGTTATAGGTACATTAAGCAAGTATTTAACCAGTAAAAACTTTTAGGATATTTCAATCGATATTGTGTTCATAATAAAGGTTTATCCAGACCTATGTAAACAAACTACCCTATTACAAATAGGATCGTTTATAACGCTAACTATTAATCATAATATAAAAGCAAGGTCGCTAGGGATGTATAACAGTTTCACCTTTTTCAATTTCGCTCAGGTATTTTTGACGGCCTAAATGAATACCGTTTTCAGTATGATACCTTCGTTAGAACCCTTATTATGGAAACAATTTGGAAGGTGACTACGGCTGCTGTGAAATAATTTTATAAACATAAAAGCCGAAAATCCTTGTGTATTTTTGGGTGCTTGGAAAGTTTTGGTTACCATCCCGAATATAAATATGTATTGATAGTGTAGGTTGAGTTAAAATTATGTTAAATTATGCATAAGTTAGTTGTTCGCTAATTGAGGTGATAAATTACGCGATGCTTTCTTTAGTCTATAGTCTATTATACAAATAAAGTAATATGTTTCCAAATTCGTCAGTATAGTGCCATGCGACAGTGTAGGTATTATGTGTACCTAATTAAAACGTTAAGTTATTGATAAGAACAGAATATGCAATCCCGTGTTCCTACATCACTCCTTAATCTTAATTTCAGGAAATCAAAGTACCTAATTAACTTTGATAAAATTTACGCCATTCAACCTAAGCATTCAACCATCAAACTATTACATATTATTTATTGCAAAATATTAATCATAAAGGTTAAGTACGTTAAACGATAAATACCTTTAACAAGGTCGTATGCTAATACAAATTTGAAAACCGGAGCGTGATCTATCATCTTAAGTAATTTTCCATCAATAATATAATCCACTTACCTGCGTAAAAAATTGAATCGATTTTGCCTCGATGTCTTACTAAGCTGCTAATCTTGTATTTTCCAATCTATTGTTTGTCCAAAAAAGCCTGTTAATTAACAACCAAGGTTGGTTATGCTTAACACCGACCATTCATTTTGTTAACCTTTATAAAATTGTTAATTTGTCTCAGATGTCGTTTATCTTCCAGACAATTCTCCCAATTATGACGATACCTCGTACTGTCTGGACTGAAAAACGCAACCGACAGCTTCACTCTAATTTAATTATAACGCTATTAAATAAACTTTTCAAAGTATTCCTAACGTTTCAAATAAAATGACCGAAATGATTTATCGCTTTAAAGATTCTGCGAAAAGACGCAACTGGCAGATACTGTTTAATTTAAAATTTCACTCGTGATGGATTTAAAAGAAAATCTGGCTTCTAAAGTAGCTTCGTAATATATCTAGATTCGGAGCGTCAAGCTAAAATCTGGATGGATTATGGAAAATTGCGTTTCTGGTTATATTGAGCTGTGGGCCAATTTTGCTGGAGATGACTGATTAGCTTTCCGCAGCATGTGGGGGAATTACGCGCAGTGAATAGGGAATGAAAATCAGACAGAAATGTGCTTAGAGATCATGTGCCTGCAATAAGACATGTGCCTCTGAGAGATGTGGGAATGTGGAATAATAAAAGTGTTATAGCATGCCTTTCATTTGGTCATAGGTAGGGAATAGAATTGAATTTGAAAAGTTTGGTAGAGTTTCTCGTGGTGTGGTTTTACAGGACTGTTATAGTGAGAAGTTAAAGGGATAAATTGTGTATTTAATCAGTTTTGTGAAGTTAAAAAACGAAACATTTGAGATAATTATGTCATTTCCCGGTATTATGGTTTGCACTTTATAAACTGCCGCGAATTATTTTTAATCATCAATCTTGGTGTAACAAAAAGCATTCATCTGTTTTTGCGGTAATCATTGTAATTATAATGGTTAGTTTCGTATCATAACTTAAATAAATAATTATCTAGGCGACATTGTTAAGGATAATGAATATTAACTTGTTCATAGATAAATATTGAAAAATGACCATAATAAATAAGATAAAGTCACGTAGCCATTGGCCGATATTTATCTTATGATGACAATAGTTTCTTAGAACATTATATAAATGGATTTTACGTGTTCACAACTGATTGAGAATTATTGAAAATAATAAGACGTTCGAGTGATTAACATCGTGTATTAAAATTAATGATCTTTGAGGTTATACTGAGTTACAGCTTCCTAGTATTTAGTAAACAAGTTCACGAGTTGACTAAGAGGTCATTAGGCAAATAATTGTGCAACAAATGTTATTTAACTGCTATTTTTAAGTTCAGTTGTATTACGAAAACTTGAATTGTTGGATACATTATTATATTTCTTACACTGTTATAAAAACTGCAATGCTTTAAAAAACGAATGAGAACTTCAACACCAGCCCCACAGATTTACTTATATTTATTAAAAAGATCTAATCAAATTAACACATTTGTTTCAGATGCAAAAGGAGTCGTCGTACAATCACCTATTGAAACAACGACAGATATTGTAATAGAAACAACGTTAAATGACCAAATTGTAGAAGACAGCGCAAGAAACACAGACACAAAAGAAAATGATACCAAACAGATAACTGCTGAAGAATCACCCGATATAAAGGTCCTTGACGATAATACGCCTAAGGTATTAGAAAGTGCATCTAAAGTTCTGTATCCAATCGTATCTAATGAGTCCTTTAATGATCTCAAATACCAAGTGAGGAGAAGGAATACATCAACAGTTGCAGCACCGAAAGTACAATATAATGAACCAAAGAAAACTATACCAACTGCCAGGCATATGGTGAAGAAGAATGAATTCAGAGCTCATGTGCAATACGATGAAGTAACAGGAGAATTGATTAGTGGTGAACATCCCTGTCTAAGAGAATGCAAAGAAGGGGAGGAGCCAATGATATGCTATTACCATTTTAACTTGGAATGGTATCAGACTATGAGCAAAGCGTGCTATGATTGTCCGTACAATGAAACAGATTGTGATAGAATTGATTGTATACCAGCTGACGGTATGAGCAGGCCGCTTACTGTGGTTAACAGAAAAATGCCCGGACCAGCTATAGAGGTAAGATTATTTTCGTCTTAAAGTCATTTAAAATAGGCACATTCATCTTCGTTTGACGCCAAAGTTTTTGTTAGTCATTTTGTATACTAACACGCGACATTAAACTGATGTATGTTATGGAAAAAAAACAAATAGATAAAGGAAAAGCAGACGTTTTTATTGATACAATTTATATAAATGGTTATGATAACGGATTCATGTCCTAAAATCAAAATATAAAATAATTTATAGCTATTCATATAGTCAGTATCGTGTTTAAAACAAAAACCTATTAAATTAAAATAAAAAAAACTTGATTCATAATCATAATGGTGTGTGTAGTAATCAACTTACTTTTTGTGCATTTAAATAATGAGTCTGTCAGGAAATGTGTTAAAAAATTTAAGTAAGAACTGCAGAACTGGTTAATAATGACTTAAATGTTCACTCAATTAAAGCTTTTTATGTGTACAAAGTTATAGTGTGGTTATATTTCATTTATGACGCATAGTGTAATGATCCCGGTAAATCGAGAATCGAGATATAGGGTACAAGAAGAAGCTTATGAGTCTTTTAATATGTAAAATATGTGCTTCTAAATGATAAATGATTATTAAATGAAATACTTATATTTAATTTGAAATCTGAATAAAAATAACTTTTAATTGATTCACAGTATCATCTGTGGTATCATCCTGACGAGTGAATATTCAAAATGAAAAAATATTTTAATAATTTTTATCGTCCATTATTCAAATTCAAGTGCGTTGCAAACAGCACGTATTTAAAACTATTAGCATTTCTACACTTTTTGACAAAAAAACTTTAACATTTTGTTTCTGATTTCGTATTTATTTAAGGTTTACTTTCATTACGACGATTCATTATCATTAAGCACTTTGATAATTAGTTCAATGAAATTTAGCTAAAGGGATAGCTCCTTACAACTTCTCTGATTATTTTTGTATCTTTTCTTCATAGGTATGTCAGCACGACCGCATTATAGTAGATGTTGAGAACGATCTAATGACAGAAGGTACCACGGTACATTGGCACGGTCAGCACCAAAGGGGCACGCCGTACATGGATGGAACACCTTATATCACGCAATGCCCGATTATGCCGGAAACTACTTTTAGGTATGATTTTTATGGTTTTAAATTTTAGAATTTTTTTATTGGAGGTTTAGTTTAGAGGTATTGTTTTAAGACACTCATCTCGTCTTTGCTTTTTCGATATGCTGCTTATTCTCACTGTTTTTTACACGTTTTCCACGATGGCGATGGATGGATGGATGGTAAAGTATTTAGGGGAATTACATCGTCATTTATTAATTTCTGTATATTTACAATACATATTAAGATTATGTTACCTTTCAGGCGGGATTGGAAAATTCAACTCTGTATGTTCAAATTCATCCCGTCAGAAGCGGGCACGCTCTTCTATTAATCCCTCTCGATATACGTACAAATCATCGAAGTTACGGTTCTTGAATATCACGCCTTGCTTCAGATGTTTTCCTGGTGAAAAAAAAATTGGTTGTTTATAAAGTAGGTTTACGATCAAGATGTTTACCTACGTGATAACGTCTTATTGGTGGCAGCGCTCGAGATGAGACGGGAGATCGGTCCGTCTCTCTCTCGTTATACCTGCGATCGCGCTCGTGAGGTTTTGGTGTGACACAAGTTTCTGAACATGTCACCCGACTAAAACGATTTTAAAAACGTTATCACGTCAAAATATACAGAAGAACATATTAATGACATGATATACATTTCTTTAGGTACCAATTCAACGCATCAGAAGCGGGCACGCACTTCTGGCACTCTCACTCGGGCATGCAGCGCGCGGACGGCGCGGCCGGCGCGTTCGTCATCCGCAAGCCGAAGTCGCAGGACCCGCATAGAGATCTGTATGATTATGATAGGTAAGTGTTATATGTAGGTAAAGTATATTTAACGCGTTCAGGTAAAGTATAAGGTTTGACGCGTCAGAATTGTAGGATTACGCGTCAGAATTGTATGACAGGTAAACATAACTATATAGGTACTGATGCAAAGTGACAGAAGATGGCACGCACTTCTGGCACTCGCGTAAACCGTAAGGCGAAGTCGCAGGTCCATATAGGGATCTGTGTGATTATATAGGTACATTAAATAGGTTTGACGCGTCAGAATTGTAGGATTACGACAGGTAAATATAACTATTTATGTACTGATGCAAAGTGACAGAGGATGGCACGCACTTTTGGCACTCGCATTCCGCAAGTCGAAGTCGCATCAACATCGCAATGTGTTAGTTACAGGTAAAAAGGAATAGGTTTGACGCGTCAAAATTGTAGGATTACGACAGGCAAGTAAAATTATATAAGTACCTAGTAGTAAAAATAATATTGCGAAAACAATTAACTTAATAACTTACTTACGTATTACGATTAAACAAAAAAAATATTTGGCTGGTTAAAACAATATTTTATGAGGAGAAAATTGCGTCTTTACCGAAAAACATTGGCAACATTTTAATCTGTTTTTTAAATCCGCCAACGTCGGAATGCGAAAGCGATAAAATGTAACCAAAGTTATTTTTCTATAATAACTTTATTTTTGTTCACCCAACTTTTATGATGCTTTTTAACTCTCTATATATAAAAGAGATGTAGAACTAATAAACTCATGATTTTTATGCATGGAGGGTAGCAATAGATCCAGTTGATTTGATGTGCGAAACCATCCAACCATGTAAATTGAGTGCCACTTGCAATCCTTACTGTATGTAGACTGACAGACTGAATAAAATTATGAACATAACATATAGTGGCAAATAAAAAATATATTGTAAAGAACTTTAAAACATGTTTAGATGAGATAAACTCCCCAAATAATAGTATTGTCACCGATCATAGATAAGTGATAGAATTAAATCTGTCCGTTTGAAATGGACTAAAATCGAGCCAAGGAGTCGGGGTTATATAAAAAATTCAGGCACAAATATAGTTGAAGCTTATACAAGCGTGTTAATTATTTAAAAGCGTTTTGAAATTATCTTAAATATCCCAAATTATAAAGTACACAAGGAAAGAAATACTGAGAAGATCATAAGACATAAAACTGTAGACCAGACGTATGATTTTTATTGTATCATAGATTGCTCAACTCGAAATAAGGTGTCCTGATTATCTGTGCGAATTATGTGGTTTATTTCTGTGCTATCAATGAGATTAATTGAAACACAGAACCCAGATCTATAATAAATGTGTAAAGACTTTCAGAACAGATCTTAATCATTCTTTTTATAGTACCCAGTTAAATCCCAAATATATATTTTGTGGTTTGCATACGTATACATAAATTACAATAAACTATTTTTATCAGTTTGTATTCGAAAAAATATTATGAAATATTGTCGATGAGAAGATACGATACGCCTATAATCTTGTATCACATTGTAGTTTTGTTAGAAAATAGGATAAACTATCAGATTATTCAAACTATTGGATAAGCGATCTTAGATATTAATCTTTGAAATGTTATCATTTAAATAGTGCCCCCTAGTACCTACTATCGTTTACTGTATATATCTATAATCTATATTATATATCTTGCATAATATTTTAACATTATCAAGCACGTGTTATTACGTATCCTTTTGTATATTTTCTCTATATATAAAATACGTGCATAATATCTATGTATGTTTATAAAATTCTCAGGTCACAGTATTTGTCACTCAACTAATTCGAATTATTTGTTAATTTTTTATTATTTTTTTTAGAATAGGTCAAGGTAAAATTAAACTACATATAACCACGAAGTCTTGGGTATCCTGGCAGAACAACGTTTGCCAAGTTAGCTAAAATGAATATAAAATAAATTATAAAGAAAAAACTACAAAATTTTAACGATTTTAGGTTGGTTGGACTTTTCTGTCTCCTCACATTTTAAAATACTTTCATTAATTATGAATTTACAAATAAGGACCCATACATGGGTGGAGCCGGGGTAAACCACTAGTTTATATAATATGTATTAAGCACGTGACGTTTATTTTTATAAATTATTTAAATCGTTCATGTTCCGTTATGATATACCTAGATAGAATAAATTATGTGTGGCCTACGTCAATGGTTGGTATATATTTACATTTTTTATAGACAATAATTATTAAGATTAGAATATTTGGATTTTTAAATTTATAACTTTATAGGACTTTAATGTGACATGGAGAGGTATAAATTTAATCTTTATAATAAAAATGAATCGCTAAATGTGTTGGTAAGAGCAAAACTCGAGAACGGCTGAACTGATTTCGTTAATTCGTTCGTTTTCGTTAATAACGGTCATAAAACATATTGTTAGACCGTATACTAAATAGTTATAGGAAAAAAAGATTTGTTATTTATTTATCGTTCAAAACAAATGGAATGGAAAAAATTTAGGAATGTAAAAGCTTCAATTCACATAAATATCATTGTGCAAAATACCATAAAAATCTCTTTATAGTTTTTTTTTAACAGCGTTTTTGTAAAATTTATGTCATATAGGCTGTGTTTGTGCTTTCTGAATTGTGGTCAAAAATTCCATTTTTTTAAAAGATATGGTCCATTTGTTATCTAGTTAGCATTGAAAGGTGAAAATAAAACGTTAAATATACGTATAGAATAAATAAAAATCATTAAATAGTAGAAATCAATAAATTATTTGTTTATTTTGTATAAAAAGCCGTGTTAGTACTACATCAATGTAAAAAAGTGTAGGAGAAACAAAGTTCAGATCGAAAAGTTCTTCGAATTAACTCTTAGTTGCAATTAAAGATTAATAATAAACTAGAAACGGCAATTAATGATATAGTTTCATAAAATATGTGTTACTATATGTATAACCAGTATAAGTAGAACCTTATCGATTTTTAATGGTAATTTTTGACACACAAAATCTAAAAAATATTGTCATTAAATTACGAGATTTTTACACTAACTGCTAATATAAAACATAAAATATGTAAAAATATAATATAAATTATTAGTGATCAATGGTTTTGACTTACTTTTAACCTCACACTGCCCAAAATTGAACGTAAATTTCCAACATTAAGGCGAAGGTTGTTCCATATCTAGTGTACTATAAATCTATGTACTAACTAGCTTCCGCCCGCGACACCGTCCGCGCGGATGTCGGTCTTCGCGTGGATGGTCTCCATTTTGATTAACTCTGACAATGACATCTTATAAATATCTATTGGACCCAAATACGGCTAGGCCTATAATAATACGCAACGTGTGTTCGCTGTTCTACAGAACAACGTCTATGGATAAACCTGAAAAATTAAGATTATTTTTTTTCTTCGTATTTTTTCAGGATAAAAAGTATCCTATTTTACGCCCAGGATAATAAGGTATATACCAAGTTTCATCGAAATCGAACCGTTAGTTTTCACGTGATGTCTTCACATACAGACAGACAGACAGACAGACAGACAGACAGACAGACAGACAAAAATTTTTTTAATCACATATTTGAGTTTGGCATCGATCCAGTAACACCCCCTGCTATTTATTTTTTCAATATTTTCAATGTACAGAATTGACCCTTCTACAGATTTATTATATGTATAGATAAAGAATGTACTAATAAAGAACTCACGTGGCTCACATGCAATACAGTACCGGTTTGCTAATGTTACTAACCTTACCTCACGTGAGTATTATAAATGTAAATTGTATGGCAAATACGGTCTCGTTTATATGTATTAATTACGATTACAACATGGTTAATTATTGTTATAGCTTGTGTTGGATATAAATCATTATTATATAGTATAAGAGTTGGTTTTTATTCGGTTAACGCATATGTTGTTGAGGTATTAAGGATTTGATGGATGGGGATGCTTGGTAAATGGTTTTAGATTTAAATTTTTTATGCTGCTCTATGTCAAATGATTCAATAATCATTTACGAATAACTAAAACATCATAGAAAATAAGTTATTAAGAGAGAGAGAGAGTTATTATAAGAGTAAAAAGATATGCTTAGGTAATTATAAGCACTCCAACAGTGGCACATCGAAATGTGTCTAATTAGCTTAATTTACGTCAGACGCCACTTTTTCGCTTACGATAATTAAATCATACCATCTTACTTTGAGTTTGACGTCTAATCGTGTGTTCGTTATGCCGTTTTTAAGGATCAATTGGTAACCTAATAATTTACAACTTTTTGCTTACAAAAATATATTACTTATTTAAAAAATTTATATAGGAGACAATAATATAACTGTCGCATTATAACGTGCTATGCACGTTAGTAAAGGCGCGGTTATCCAATTAGCTTTAACTAGCTTTATCCATACCAGAGATAATATAATATGTACTAAACTATCCGTACTCGTTATGTATTATTTAACCGAGTTATTTAGTAGTTTTGTTTTATTTTTGATATTGCAATATAGCTTGCCATCATTATATTCTTGATATACTGTTTGCGACCGCACCTTTGTTATACACGTTTATTTTTGCGAATTGAATAATTGGTCGATTAAATTTTTGGATGGCTTCTCCTTAAATTAATTTGAAAGAAGAAAGTAAATTTATTTGAAGACAAAAATAACCAGTTGTAATATCAGTATGTGCTACATAATTTATTAAATTCCAAAATTATAGTACCATCCTCATAGTATCATAATATATATTATTTTTTATAGAATTTTTTCTTTGGTGAGCACAATAAATCATTAAATAATTGTTTAATTCTTTTTTCTAGATCAGACCACGTGATGCTAATCACTGATTGGATCCACGAGCTGTCTGTGGGCATGTTCACGGATCACCACCACTCCCTTGGAGACAATAAACCACCAACTCTGTTGATCAATGGTGTGGGCAGATTCAGATACTTCAACGACACGAATAAAGCGGCGAAACCTATGTACATGAAGACGGCTAGGTTTAATGTTGAACAGGTAAATATGAGGTTATAAGTTTTGGTAGATATTGTAGGAATTCTTTTTATGATAGGACAGGCTCATTATTCTGGCTATGTGCAAGTTGGTCAATGTTACAATGTGACGTCGAACTTTTGAGTGCCAATTGAAAACTTGTTATTTTGGTACGATTTTCTTATTTTTACCACTGATTTGTTTTATTAAAGTCGGAGAATCATAAAAATTTTAGTACCTATGATATAACTTTTAAGATTCTAGAATCTAGTCTAAAGATTTTCGATTAGATGAAAGTATTAATTACAGGTTTTAAATATAAAATATATTTATGTTCGGTGATTTATTATGCATTTGCTAAATTAAATCTGTATATAATTTTTATCAGATTCAAAAATACAGTTTGACGTCGGTTCTTTTCCATAGAAACTACTTTCCAAACCGGTGGTTCTTAAAAAATTGTTATATAATAATATGTCGAATCAAAATGGCTCGTTGATCAAATCAAGATAATTGTTGAGATTGATTTTGATTATGTTATGAAATACTATATCGAATATTGTTCTCAAGAGTGTTGTTCATTTAGATGACGCTATTTTAGAACCTACATAGTTATAAAAAGTGCTATTTGTCGCATATACATAATATATTTTTGTTATATCCTGTTATAAAATAAACGTATTTTTAAGATTTTTTTACCACTTCTTTCTTTGAAAAATTTTTTTAACATAGCTTTGTTTGAAATTAAACAGGGCTACAAGTACCGTTTTCGTGTGATCAACGCGGAGTTCCTGAACTGTCCAATAGAGATGTCAGTCGATGGTCACAATATCACCATTCTTTCGTCTGATGGTTATGATCTGGAGCCTATTACTGGTGAGTTGAATATTTATTTGTTTTATTTTTTTAAGCTATTTTATATGTACCGAAAATAAAACTTGTGAATAGCCTAAAACTTAGTAAAAGTCTCATCGCTTTAGAATGTTTTTCAAACAGTTGTAAAGTTAAGTAGAGCTTTATGAAAATGCCTAATATTATGTCACTAAATTAATTGTCTGTTTCACCTTTGAACAGATCAGAACTGACTATGATATAAAATTTGAATCTTCGATTATTGTATGCAATTACAATATCTTCTAAAATTTTAGTTATACGTAATTTACCGACCATTTGCAGTTTTCAGCTATACTAGCTGAACAAAGACTTTGACGTATGTTTAGGGATGTCACCCGTACCTACTAATTAAAATGTGTCTACGAATGAATAATAATTGTATAAATGTATCTGACATTGCACATAATTCATAGTCTGTAGTAGTCGTCTACTCTATATTAAATCCTCACCGTGACAACCCTGTTTGTATTAGCTACTACGTGAATATTAATTATTATTAAAAATCTTATTAAACACATGAAAATTAAGCCTGGAAAGATTCCGTAGCTACAAATAATAGAACCGACTCCTATAATATAACATCCGATACCTATAATCTTTACTTAAAAAAATTCTGTAGGTACCATAAATTTTATCTCCATCCGATACGAAGTTCTCCTTCACCGTTTTAGGGCAGTGGTGACATTATAACATGCGCAGATAAAGTGCAAATACAATCATAATATGTAATGATACCTTAATTATTATTTTCCGTAATGTGGCAACCCTATCCACATAATTCCTCCGCGGTCCAGTATTGTGCGCACGGAAATTCCCGCTCACTGTCGTTAGCTCGTTTGTTTCATTGCCGAAATTTCACCCGTACTATAATTAAAAGTTGAATCTGAAAGTGCATTTTATATTTAAGAGAAGCTAGAAATTTCCGAGCGCGCATCTAGGTCAACGTGCCTTGAAATAAGAAATATTCCAAACAGTTCCTCAGAATCAAAAAATTATCTTTTAGATACATTTTTAAAAACAACAAATGTTTTAAAAATTGATGTGCAGCCTCATGAAGTTAAGGATATTTATAGAATTAAATCTAAAGACCCTAACTCTAGAACAATTATTGTAGACCTAACAAGCTGCTTACTAAAGGAAAAAATTATTAACTTGTACCGAAATTTTAATAAAGGACCTTCTAAACTCACTACTGAACACCTGCATCTTAAGGGCCCTCCAAAAAATATTTTTATTTCGGAGAATTTAACTGCCAAAATGAAAAGATTGTTTTTCCTATCGCGTGATCTTGCAAACACTCATAATTTTAAGTTCTGTTGGGTGTCACACGGAAAGATCTTTCTTCGTAAAAAGGAAAATGGCCCTCTAATTAGAATACGTACGGAATTGGATATTGCAAAAGTGAAACAAGACATAATATGACTATTGGCCGCAGTGTTAGTTGTTAAGGATTTATGTGGATTATTATTGTATTATTTTAGTTATTTTGTAATTTTCTCTGTATATGATATTGAAATTTACGTGATATATTTTTCTCACCACTTACATTACATACACACTCTACACATACGCCTATACACACACAAAACATACTTTTCATTCACTATGCATTCAAAATTTATTTTCTTTAGTTATTTCAGTTTCAATACCCGTGTTATTTACTGTCAAAAACATGACTGATTTTAACTCTATTAATGATGACATCGAAAATATTTCTGTGTCTGAATCCCACATTTGCCAACCTGAGGACAGCATTTCTTACGTAAAAAATATTGCTACAGACTTTAAAATCTTACATGTCAATATACGAAGCATAAACTGCAATTTTACCCTTCTTCAAACTCTCTTGCATAGACTTGGATATCAGCTGGATATCCTCGTTCTGTCAGAGTGCTGGTTAAGTAAAGCTCCATTTATTCCACTTCTTCCAGGTTACGACTTTCACCAATCAAACTTTACTAACCAAAACGAGGGGGTGGTCACTTATGTTCGAGTTGGTCTAAAATGTAAAGTAACATTACCTACGCTCAATGATGCAAATTGTGTTATTCTTGAATTTCATAATTCTCTGGCTGTAGTCGCGTTGTATCGTTCGCCATCTTTCAAGAATCTCGAACCGTTCCTATCTAGCTTAGAAAGCGTACTTCTTTCTGTTAAAATAAACAAGAGTATTGTGGTTATTGGTGATCTCAATATAAATATAATCTCAAATAAAACCGACTCTTCAACTGATGACTACCTTAATTTGTTAGCATCACACGCATTGCTTCCTGCTCATCTTTTTCCAACACGTGAAGACAATTGTCTTGATCATGTGATGCTTCGTACACTTTTTACAGCCACTACGTTGGTCCTTGATACGACGTTTACTGACCATGCCCCCGTTCTATGTTTTATTCATACAAAAATTGCACAACCGAATAAAAATACTAATGTTAATTCTCGTATTGATATTCCCTCAGTTGTAAATGCCCTTGAAAATACCGATTTTTCCTCTGTACTAGTTTCCTCAGACCCAGAAGAATCTGCATCCAAGTTAGTAAACATCCTATCCTCCACAATACGCTCTCATAAACGTACTATTCATGTCCCCTCTAGAAAACGTATAATAAAGCCTTGGATTACACCTGGACTTCTGAAATGTATTCGCCACAGAGATAAACTGCACCGTAAACTTAAGAAAAATCCAGAAGATGATCTCAACAAATTAATTTTTCTTCGTTACCGAACCTTCTGTAATAAGCTCTTAAAGAGAATCAAACGTGAATACGAACATAACAAGTTTCAGAAGATCAGGAATAATCCCAAGGCCGCATGGAATGTTATCAAGGAGCTGTCCGGTATAAAAAGCAAGGAATCTAATGCAAGTAATTTACTAAATCTTTTCACCTGTCCAAAATTATCTGTCAATGCAGTCAATAATTATTTTGCTAATGTGGGTAAAGATATGGCTTATAAAATTATTCACGGTACTCGGAATGCTACCTCAAATTATTATAATACCCCTGAGGCTTTTTCACAAAACCCTTCACAATCTTCTGTAAACTCGATGGTACTGTTGAGCATCGAAAATGAAGAAATCCATAAAATTATTTGCAATCTTAAAGACAAATGTGCTGTTGGCTGGGATGGGATACCCACATCTGTCCTTAAATCTGCGAGGCATGTACTCGTCCCTATTCTATGTCACGTTTTTAACCTTTCTATCTCAAAAGGCATATTTCCAACTGTTTTTAAGAGAGCTGTTGTCCACCCGATCTTCAAGAGTGGAGATAGAGATGGTGTCTCTAATTACCGCCCCATATCTGTGCTTTCAGCTATTTCTAAAATCTTCGAAAAAGTGCTAAATAATAGGCTCCTTACTTTTCTGAACTCTAATAATGTACTTTCAAAAAACCAATTCGGTTTTAGACGTGGCCTATCCACAGAAGATGCATTGTTATCTTTGACTAATAGCATTATTAATAATTTTGAACAAAAAATGAAATCTGTTACTCTCTTTTTGGACCTTTCTAAAGCATTTGACACTGTCTCTATCTCTATTCTTTTATCTAAATTGGAACGCTGTGGTATTCGAGGCTCTGTTCTGGATATTTTTACAAGTTATCTTTCTGAACGTACGCAGTGTGTAGTTATTAATGATATTCTTAGTGAGCTTGCACCAGTTACTTTTGGCGTACCACAGGGTAGCGTTTTAGGACCTACCCTGTTTCTCATTTACATAAATGATCTATGTAACATGACTATCAACAACTGTCAAATAATTTCGTATGCCGATGATACTGCTTTGATTATCCATGCCCGAACTTGGGAAGAGGTTCGAAGTGTCGCTGAAAATGCCCTAAATATTATTCAAGAGTGGCTCCGACAAAACCTTCTTACTCTAAATATTGTTAAAAGTAAATACATAACTTTTGCCCCCAAACTTTCTTCTTTGCCCCCCTCAAGTTTCAACATATCCGCCCACGATTGTCTCAAGACCGACCCTTGTGTTCAATGCAATTGTATGAGTCTTGAAAGGGCCACTAGCTTGAGATATCTGGGTGTCACAATTGACCAAACGTTCTCGTGGAAGCAACAGATTGATACTGTATGCTCTAAAATCAGAAAACTAGCATATGTGTTTAAACGCCTCAGAGGAGTCCTAGATTTGTGTTACTTAAAAAATGTTTACTATGCATTGATTCAGTCGGTTACCTCTTATTGCATAACATCCTGGGGAGGTTGTGTCAAATCGTTGATGATACGACTGGAACGAGCCCAACGGGCTATCCTCAAAGCTCTCGTTAACAAACCTCTCCGCTATCCAACCACCGAATTATATGCCCTTTGCCAAGTTCTTACCGTAAGACAATTGTTTATTCTCAAAGTTGTTTTGAGGAAGCACTCAGATACCGTGTATGACTCAGACTTCATAAATTCTAGGCGCAGAAACGACAGGGTTTGTGTTATTAAATTTCGAAGAACAGCAGTAGCTAGTCGCCACTATCCTTTCATTAGTTCTTGTATCTACAATAAAATTAATCGGGTCCTTAATATTTACCCACTTTGTCACCATAAGCTAAAGACAATACTTCTTAAATGGCTTTTATCCCTCTCCTATGAAAAAACTGAAGAAATTATTAAAACCACCATCTAAACTTCTACATTCCTCACACACCTCTACATAACTTACATAATCTCGCTCTCACATATACACACACATACATACAATCTCACACTCTCACATATACATATACACACCTGCACATTTATGTCTTTTTAAATTTGTGTAATCGTCTTACTTACTTTTATTGTTTTCTTGTGTTTTTCTTTTGGAATTATTACTGTAAAAATGTTAGTCACTGGAACTTCTAATGTATGGAGGCGGGCGTTGGCATCTGTGCCACAGCTTTTTTAAGCTTTTATAGGTGCCATCGTTCATAAAGTTTTTTGTATCAGTGTTTTTATTGTTCCAAATAAAGAATTTTGAATTTGAATTTTGAATTTAAAACGTTTTACACCAAGCAGCGGAATTCGTATTGTTCACATATGTGCTTTTCACTGATTGCTATCTGTAGGTATATTTTGTTGGATCTTTTTTGCTCGTGTGGCAAATATTGAGCTGATTTTTCAATATTGTATTTTATACAGAGACACTGTTTTATTAATTTTCTGAAACCCCTGAAAATCGGTATTTTATAAAAAAAGTATCAAAGTAATGTAGATTTGAATCTTAATCTCATTTTCTATTAGCATGCTTTCCCATACTGTATTGAATATAATCTGAGACTATGAGACGACGACAAAAGTCAAAAACAATTTCACAGGAAAATTCTAGCGCCTGTTGAAAATAGCTTAGCTAATGTTATGTGTCTTAATTCAATATAAAATGTGTGTGCATAATAAATATTAAACTATCTTTTGAGATATAATGTACATTGTACAATGTACATATAGCATAATTTTTTTATCTAGAGCCTTCTATCAAAATAATTTTATGTAAGTAATAATTTTATATAATTTGGGCGTAAAATAAAAAAGGGAATTTCAACACTCGACGGCCATTAAAATGTCAAGCTTCTAAAAAAGTGTTAAAACTTTGAATAAAAGTCGATGCATCCCACTACAAAGTCCATACAATTAATAATACGCTATTTTACACAAGCTAGTACTTGTAAGTATTAACCAAACTAACTTTACCCAGCTATGATTGAAAAGAACAAAGCAAAAAATATCAGACAATACCTCTCTAATCCACAATTCCTTCGTAAAGGAAATTAGCAATTCTCATTGCGCTTTGTAAATGCTCTAGTATCGTTTGTCAAGGCGAAAAAAGCTAGTTAATTGAAAACCGAGTGCAGATGCAAAATAGATCTCGATAATAAGAAACGGGAATTTCGAGAATTCAGCTTAACTCGAAGGATTAAAACTGTAGGTGAAAAGTGAAAAAAATTGAATAGAATTTTCAAAATGTACAGTAAAACTGGCAGGACTAAAAATGTTTAAAAAAATAAGAATCTAATTTCAAAATTGACTTGTGTAGGTGTATAATATAATGTTATGTTTCATATACTTAGTTATCGTGATGGTGAATTTAGTACAATAATTTACCGTACCATTGTTATAAATTATCTAATAATTGAAAAAACATTTTAAAATTTGTGCGACGTTTTCTCAAAAGCACGAATTTTAGTGCTGTACTACGTTCAATGTTAATATCTTGTGGTAATAGTATGAGGTAACCAAGTGTGTAAAATGTAGGTGGCAGTTATAAAAAAAGGTACATAATATTATATTCTAAGGCATCTCTGTTTTTTCCGATTTCAGCTATTCTATTCCTCCATTTACACCATAAAATACAACAATAATAACAATTTAATTCAATTACAGAACTTCATAGGAATTCCCTAATAAATCTAGGTTCACAATGGAGCATTTTCAGTTCCTTGACAAGGGTAGTGATTCGAATTTAATTAGTGTCGCTATTTATGGGGTTCGTTAGTTTCTTTGAAACCATGGGAAGTGTAACTTGCATATTTCTGACAGGCATAACTTTAATAGTAGGATGGAAATTTGTGGTCTGTTTGTAGTTTATACATTTACTAGCTTACCCGCGGCTTCGCCCGCTTTGTCTAAAACCTAATAAATTATATACTAAAACCTTCCTCTTGAATCACTTTATCTATTAAAAAAACCGCATCAAAATCCGTTGCGTAGTTTTAAAGATTTAAGCATACAAAGGGACATAGGGACAGAGAAAGTGACTTTGTTTTATACTATGTAGTGATGATGATAAATTGGTATGGAGAATTTGTATGATGCCTTTTTGATATTGAATTCTAATGTAGATAAAAATTTCAACTCATTTGTAATGAGAATACCTATATCTATTCCATATTCTCACTAAGTGGTTAAATTATTTTAACATGAACTTATTTTTTAGTAGCTTTAAACATTTATTTTTCCCATTTTCAGTTTTAAGTGTCTATAATGGTATAATGAAATACGTTTAACAGTTTTCGGATAAATTGTGGATTTAATTCTGCATACTTGAAATCGACCGTAGTTTAATAATATACGCGAAAGTTTATAAGAATGTATGTTTGTTAATCTTGCACGCGGAAACCTCTACACCAAGTTTGGTCATAGCCCATAGGAACATGATAGTGATGTAACATGTACCAAATTAACAAAAGCTATCGAAATAATTTCTTAACATTTGATGAAACGGGGTACAGTTAGTCAAATTATAATCGTCAGACCAAACTACCAATACCACAGAATACTATTATGTATTCTAATATGTATGCCAATACTAAGAAATTATACAAAGCCCGTTTCCGTCCTTACCGAGTTTCTGCCAAAACCCACAAGACAAAGACTCCAAACGTTATAATTTACCCAATATCTTCGCACAGTTCAATGATTCAAAGCAATTGCTCATTACAGCCTTTGACAGATTATTGCTTTGAACTCATATCCAAGAGATGAACATCTTACGCTACTTATGAATGCCCCATTACGTTCTGATCAAGTTTACCAAAGAATTAGGAATTAAGATTTCTAGGTATTGCTGTGGTTCTGGCGTTATTGGAGATGTAGGTTAAAGTGTTTTCTAGCTTTGTAGATAATATTATACGCTTCAGTGAGCGATTATAATAAGTATTAAGAAGAATGGATATTCTTTTGTAAAGAACAATAGGTACTGTTCATATAATATTTAGGGATAAAATAGTTTCAACGAACTTGAAACGCGATTTTCCGCTGTAGGTAATACGCTTGCAAAGTGTTCAATATTTCGGAATAAAAATAAATAGTTAAGCTTTTCTTTTCGTTTCTAAAATCATTTTTATATTAATTTTTCAATTCTCTATGTATTGAATTAAATGTGAGTTTACAAATTACGAAAAGAAAAGGCAAAGAATACGAAAATTAAAATTAGTATCTCTATACATAAAAACTTCAGTTACATATTCTTAATTTCTACACGCGTCAGGAAAGAGATCTCTCAGTTTAAAATATACCCTATATTCAGTCAATACACGCAATTTTGCCTAGCCAGCATTTTCGAGGGTTCTCTTTGATCCCGTATGAATATGTAAATTGTGGGACACTATGAACTGCAGTGGAGTACTAACCTTAGATACAATGTATTGTGTTTTTAAATTTTATTTGCATGCTAATGCAAACGGCGATGGTACAACTGTACAAAGGTTAGTAGAAGTAAATGGTAGTGGCGTTAAATATTGGTCTGTGTTTATTATTAAAATTATATAATATTGTTGTAACGAGATAAACTATTATTAAACATTATTTAATTACTAGCTGTGCCCCGCGGTTTTTCTCGCATTGTTCCGCTCCTATTGGTCTTAGTGATATAGGGCCTTCCTCGATAAATGGAATATCTAACAGTGAAATAATATTTTCAAATTAGAGATATAAGCGCATAAGTTTTATAATATTAGTATAGATAGAGCAAATACTAAAGTTGTAAAGTATTAAAGTTGTAAGATTTGACGTGGTATTTTTTTAGATTTTCAGTTTATACTTGTTGAACAAGGTATCAAATGGCTTAAAAACATTAAAATTTGTAATGAATTATACGCAATTATAAGGGTAAGAAGTGATGAAAAATTCAGACTTAGTTTTAGTGCTAAGTGCTAAGCACTTTTGATCTGAAGCTATTCTCTTAAATCTTAATAAAAACCTTTTAGCCTAAGCCAATTAAGGGCTCTTTTATGAATTGATTGCGAATATTTTAATATTTAAAGTCAATTAATCTAGTTTTAATTGCTACTGGATTAGCATTTTTTTAAATAATTTTATATGAAAATGCCTGAATTTTTACTAGAAACAGTAATTTCTTCATCTATTTGAGATAATTTTCTATAAAATTTTCAAGAGATTAAGATTATTCAATATTCAGATATTTCATTGCCAATCAAATCGTGATTTATTCTCATTTATCATTATATGCGATTTTACAAATATTTTTTTACGGATTAATAATATTACTCAAACTGAAAACAAGCTTTTTTTAATAATAAATGTAAAATTTATCACAATAATAATATTATGATAAAAATGTTCCAAATAAAACTCATACCTACTCATTGTAGTACATTAAAAAGTTTTTAATCCGTCAATCTACCCTCATTAGGTTCTGATCCACTCTTCTAGTTAGCGGGATTAACTGCTGAGAAGGAAAATTAGGTTATATTCTATCTTTAATAAAATGATAATTATTCCAGATTTCAATTTTATTATTTTTATAAACCAAAATGCAAAAAAAATATTTGTGTATTTAAGTAATTCGTGTCAAAGCTAACAAGCATTTAATTAATATTTGTTGACTTTTATCGCAATGTTGTTTTAGTTTAAAATTTTTGTTTTGCTAACATTTAAATGTACATTGTACATATTAGAGGTTTTATTTGCATTAGCAGTGAAATTAAAATTTACTTGTAAGCTTACTCTAAATTGCGGGATTCGAAGCTCAAAGTTAAGTTAAATCAACAAAATAAATAACTTTTAAATTGTATTGATGTATGTTAATTTACGTATAGTTTACATTAAAGCTTTTCACTGTAGATTTGAAACTTATAGCATTTATAAATAATTCTGTTATATTTCAAATGAGATTAAATAAATAATTGATATCACTTCTTAATTAAATACACACTCTACAAATTTATTTAAAAGTACTTTTAAATAATTATGTTTAGCGAATAATCAAATAATTACTTATGCAGTTTTTGACCAAGGAGCAAGTATAGATACAAAGAGCATATTTCAAAATTATTTTAATTTCGTGTACCTACGATGTAGTAGAGAAGAAGACTGACAAAATTAGCCATTATTCATACGATTTAATAAAAAGCAATCTTAAACGAAGTGGGGTCATCATGTCTGTCAACCCAGTGATTGTCACGTAGCTATGACCTCTCGTTGAAATCGAAATGTTTTTCGAGTTGATTCGCCCTCTCTAGTGGAGTGCTCGTTCGATTCGAGTTTATAGCCACTCCTACACCTGGATTGTTAGGAAATGGTGTTGTGGTGTTAACTTAACATTAAAACACGTTGCATAAGCCACAGACACACACAAATAACATCGAAGAATTCATAAAGGGTTTCCTTAAAAATGGTGATAAGGCAAAAATGTTAGCTGAATATCCATCTTTTGTACCTAACCACTTCCTATATTATAGGTAGTATTTTCTGTATTCACACGTTTTTAATAAACTAACAAATGAACTATTTTGCTTTTACTATCATTTCGTAATCGAATAAATCGTTTCATAAACTCATATAACGTTTAGATACCTTTTAATTTTTAATACAAAAACTTTTAGAAACAGTTTGCACTAGGATAAGCGGTTTGAAAGCAATTATTTTTCTCTATTTCTATTTTTTTTTCATAGAAATATAGCGAAACTATTTTCAATATTATTAGGATCCAATAAATATATTAATTTAAACTTATAACACTATTATTTACGTTTCCAATTAAACTTATCCTATTTGTTACAGCTACATCCCTAGTGACGTACGCGGGTGAGCGCTTTGACTTCGTCGTTGAAGCCAACAATGAAATTGATAACTACTGGATTCGATTCCGCGGCCTCATGGACTGTGATGAGAGGTGTGTTTTATTTTAGAATTATATCTTAAATTTCTCAAAGCTTATTAGGTATAAAGTTTATTTACTGAAAACGTAAACTAATAGCCTGAACTTATTTAATGATCTCTAAACTCATTCATAGTTACTTGCAAACAGATGTTTGTTACATTCAATTAAGTATCTCTGTTATAACAACAAATGCACTAGAGAGTTTCTTCAAACTTTTCATTATAGGTATAGATATCAACTTAGGTTGCATAATATTATTACACGCTTTGATTCTTGCTCACCACATCTAATTGCTTGGCAGAAATCGCCCACGTGCGATAAAGCCGCTCTTTGAACATCTATATTATAAGCTATCTCAACATATAACAAACTATATTTATGTGTATGTACAATAAAGAGTATTCATTCATTCATTCATACAATGCATTATTTTTCGAGCCCTCTGGTTCCTCTACTCCCAGCTTCAGTATATTACTACTTCTTGGGACACCCTGTAGTGTGTTTATATTTTGGAAACTAGTGTAATGAATCATAACTTATGATACTCATAATTAGACATTGGATTATATGCACTAAAAAAGGCCGAAATATGCACTAAAAACGATTAGGTAATATGCCTAAAATATGCACAGTAAAAAATAAAAAAAACCTATATTATTTTTATTTATTTTAATCAAAGATTGTTCAAAAATAACCAAATTTTCTTAAAATTAAGTATGGTTTTTGTGGCAATATATAATTATTATAATATTATGTATTATATTAGAGACATAGTAGAGCCTAGAGACTATAATTTATCACAAAATTGCTATACACAGGTTCACAAAAGCGAAGCAAGTGGCAGTTCTACACTATGAAGGCGCAATGGAAGTGGAACCGGCCGGAGATCCCACTTGGGAAGAATTACATAATGAAGGACTTGTAAGTATAATATAATAAAATAAACGGAAAAAATATATAGAACGAAATTAATAAATACACAGCGAAAAAAAAAAACATAACAGTTTATTCACATTTACCTACGGTTTTTTAGATCATAGTACTTTGCAAGTATTAATGATGATAACTAACTAAACGATTAACTTTTAAATGATAGGATGAATTTTTTTAACAAAATTTTTAAATATCAAACTAATGATAGGATGATACAGTTCAATCTACTTTTATATTTTCTTATAAATCTAATAATGAAACATGACGTAAAATGCATTTGTCCTATACCCATTTTTAAATACTTACAATGTATTTTTTTATTCTTTAACTTATTAACAATAACAATTGAGATATCAATTACCCATTTTAATGAACTGTAAACATTGCCAGGTAATTAAACCTTGGAGCCTATTTAAGGGAAAATTTTGGTCCATTTCTTCAGTAAATAATTAATTCAGACAGGCAAATGGCGTCCCAAATCGGACGAAGTTAAATCTTTAAAGAATGGCCTAATTACGTTTTATATTGTGAATAAATTATTATATCGGGAAACGATATACATATTACTTTACTCAAATCAGCACATCTTCAATATATTTTGCCTGTATTGATCATACATAATTTAATATTTCTTTGTATGTAAGTTCATTGATATTTTAAAAATTAAAAACGTAATATAGGGTCTTTCATTAAGCATGGTTTTGCGGCTTGTAGTGGCCATCTCGTTTGTGACATTTATCAAAAATGTATTTTTTTATTCAGTAAATTATGCCAAGACACGAATGAACAATAGCCACAAATGATAAATATTAATGATTAAAATAAATGTACGTTAGAACGACCGCTTTGCGTCTTTTTCACAAGTAGACGTTCATATACCCATAGCCATAGGTAGATAATTACTATACCCCATACCATAACCATTATTACCTTCAAAATATCCATATTCATCAACACCAAGCCAATCAAACAGATTTTAACAAACATAAGGTGTCAGGACAAACGTTTAATCCCAAGGAACAAGTTTTGCGAATCAATTCAACTTGGTGAATAGTTCAATCGAGATCAGTGGAATTCTGAATACATCTTGATAGAAAGCTTTGGGTAGATATAGATGGCCTATGGTTTCAGGCCTATATTGTTTAGACGATATACGTTCAGTGTATAAACCGTAAGACTAAGCCTGTAACTACAATGACGTAGGTTATAGGCTATGGTATTGAAATTGAGTACCTAAGTGATTTAATTATACTTTAGTAATCTCAAATATCCAAAGAAATGTGAGGGCTACAATATGGACATAATAAATCTGATGTTTGCAGTTTGATTTGTCAAATCTGATAGTTATTTAGTTTACGAGTCTGAAGACCCAATTTTATTGTAACAGCATGATAAATTTTCAGTTAGTTAAACGAGTTGATTGAATACAGAAAAAACATTATATTACATAGTAGGTACATTAATGATCGTGTGGAATGATTCATTATATTTTAAGTAATAGATTTTGCTAGAACACGTTAGGTATTTGGGAAAATGATATATTCTATAAGTAATTTAGGATACCAAGAATGACTAAATTCTGATAAAGTTTGCTAAAGCTAAAAAGCTAAATTTATAATAATTATTTTCTTATTCCAACCATAAACTCCTGGTTTAATTTAATAAAGTATCAAACCGACACTTAAACATATAAGACGGGCAAGTGAAAATGCTCCTCATAAATACTAGTACAGAGGCGACAAAATTTCAATTACTTTAAAGCCAGTCTAAGCTGCGTTAAGTATTGGTTGGTTTTATAGTTGCCAAGCTATTCCACTTTATGGCATCTAAGTGAGGTTCAAACGGTTTTAAATAAGTTTATTTACTACTTAAACTTTAAAAGTGGCTGTAGATAAATTGTTGAAAGCAAATAATTATACAAGCAATGAATTTGCGTTTATTGCAATGCAATTCTTAGCGTTTGTATTCAGACTAACGAACTAAATGCAATGGTGCTTAAGTCAATAATACTATTGTTTGATTGCTATTCTCTCGATTGAAATGAAGTATATCAAGATATACAATGGAATCACAATAGGGGTTTATTTAGTCATGATACAATACAGATAATATATCGTACACTAGATAATGAAGTAAAACTTTCATTATATTGAATCAATTACAATACTCTTATGGATTTAACTTAACTATTGTTATTAGCGATTAGATGATGGCACATGCTTTGAAACTTCAAGAATGAGATTAAAAAATCTATATAAATTTCTCGTTTATTGACCGATAAGCACGCGTATATTTTGATAATGTTACTCCGATAAAGGTATATAAAATTATCAATATACCAACAATATTCTATTATTATTTCAGCATAAATCCCAATATCAAATTGATATTTAGTTTTATAGCATTCAAATGCTTTATAGATGAGAAATTTAAAAAAAGGGACGTCGCCCCGAAAATGTTAAAGACTGCTTCGTCTAATGATTGCAATTTTTGTTCATCAACCAACTTATTAAATGGTAAAATATCCGAACATAGGTCGACCTTCACCGGCGTGATAATAGAATGAGACCAATCTTATAATTATTAATGTAGTCTATTAAAAAATCTATTAAAGATGGGTTTACTGAATTTAGTCCAGGATTTTTTCAGTCAACCCATCTTTAATAGATTTTTTAATAGACTACATTTATTATAAAATTGGTCTCATTATATTATCACGCCGGTGAAGGTCGACCTATATTCGGATCTTAGACCAAAATTGGTAAATGTCTATACTAACATTACTTTTTTATTCCAGCAACTGAACGCACTAAACAAAGGAGAAGAAGACGATGAAACTATAAGTGTAGCTGAAATGAAGTCTCTAAAGGGATACGACGATAGTCTGAAAGAAGTGGCCGATTATCAGTTTTACGTCGCATACGACTTCTATCCTAAGAACAATTCGCATTTTCATAGATCACCGTATTATGGGTATTATCAAGGTAAATGAGATTTTAGAAATAAGCTTTTATGAGCAAGTTATAGGTTTGTTATTAAAAAGATATTGATTTAACATCTTGACGAAATAATTTTTGACCTTGACCACATTTTAAAGATTCACCACATAATAAAAAAAACTGTAGCAGTGCGCCAAAAAAATAAGGCATTCAAGTCAGGATATCATTTCTATCCGATATTTTTTAAACATGACATTGACAAAAACATATTTATCTTCTCTTATATATAAAATTCTCGTGTCACAATGTTAGTCTGCATACTCCTCCGAAACGGGTGGACCGATTCTCATGAAATTTTCTGTGCATATCGGGTAAGTCTGAGAATCGGCCAACATCTATTTTTCATATGTACCACGGGCGAAGCCGGGGCGGACCGCTAATTATTAAATAATATGAATCAGTTCCAGGATTTGCCAATTAAATTGCTAATTTATAATCATCATCTTTTTCCACAGTTCCCGAACCAGACAACCGTCTCTACACACCACAGTTAAACCACATCAGTATGAAAATGCCGTCGAGTCCCTTACTAGTATCACGACCATCCTCAGACAATTTCTGTAATTCCTCAAGTATAGCAGAATCCTGCAAAGAAGGCTTCTGTGAGTGTTCTCACGTACTTTCAGTAAAACGTAATGCAGTCGTAGAAGTTATTATCGTAGACGAAGGAGTAACTTTCGATGCAAATCACCCTTTTCACTTACACGGACATTATTTTAGAGTAGTCGGTATGAGACGATTAGCTAGCGAAATAACAGTAGATGAAATCAAAGCGTATGATGCCGCGGGACTCATGAAACGTAATTTAAAAAATGCGCCATTAAAAGATACAGTCACAGTACCAGATGGAGGTTATACGATCATAAGGTTCAAAGCAGATAATCCTGGGTATTGGTTATTCCATTGTCACATAGAATTTCACGTAGAAGTCGGTATGGCGCTAGTTTTTAAAGTAGGTGAAGAAAAAGATTTCGTACCAGTGCCTAGAGATTTTCCAACCTGTGGTAGTTATATGCCAGATAATATGTTAGAACATGAAACGACGCCCAAACCTAACGATAATCAATATATTTCTATTACACATTGGTGGCCAGTGGTTTATCTTAATAATACTAATTCTTCTGCCGTTCAAATCACATCCCCAGCTTTTGTAGTATTATATATTATCTGGTTAATTAGAATTCTCATAACGTAATAGTTAAAACCGGTCTATTTGTAAGGTTTGAACAAATGTAAATTGTGTGTCGTTTGCACTCCTTCGTCAGTGGGAACGAATTTGTACTTATCAGTAATGTGCTATGTTAATTTATTATAAATAACTTTTATACCGCAACCAGTTTTATTTATTGGACAGTACTTAGGTTCGTGTTTGTGTATTTATTCCGTTTTTGGTATTTCAATATTGAATATCGAAATATTATCGTGTGCTGTATCGATGTCGGCTTCTGTAAATATTCCTCCGTCTGTGATCTTTCCAAGTGCCTTGCCAAAAATATGAGACATTTTGAAAAAATGTTATATTTGTATGATTATGGATGTCGCTGATGATATGTGATATTATTTAGTTTTAAGCTAGTTTTAAGGTTGTCTTGTATTAAAGATGTATTAATAAAGTTCCAAATATGATTAACTGTGAATTAAATATGTTTGTAGCATGGAATTTGTGTATTATTTTATCCTTTCCTAATACTTTTTTACATGAAATGTTATGTCCTTTAGATTCAACCAATTTATTACTACTAATGTAACATCAAAGTTATTCTTCTGTGCATTTCCTTTAAACTATTGCCATTTGGAGAAGATTTCATCTCATATCCGTCTTAATAAATTATTTATTACAAAACTTATAAGGGGTTGTGATGGGAATAATATATTATTATGCCTCGATCATGGTACGAAAGGCTTTGTGTTTGTGGTGACTATCCTAATGCAAGTAAGCGAAACGAAATTAAGTTCACTATTCCTTCAAAATTAAACTATGATATTACAAATTGTATCAGATACAAATGGTATCATTTTAATATGACAAAAACATATTGACTTAATAGAAGACTATTAATTATTATTGTATTCATAAATATAACTATGTAGTTGTTTTGAAACATAAGTATTTTTTGTTTTTCGTTTTCAAGAGCTCGAGAACAGTATAAATTATAGACCGGGATCCCTCGCCCTTTTTCGTAAGTGATTACTAACAAGCTAAATTTTCGTCAGTAGCTTCATTTTGACGAGACGCCCAACATTAGCTAGTACAAAAATTTCGTAAGTGGTAGCTAACAGGGGTAATGAGAACATAATTTGTTGATTTAGTGGTTATCAAAAATTCATTACTAACTGGTTTTTTTATTTATAATTCTTATAATAATAATCTAAATTAGCCGAAAAAATATTTGTCCTACAAAATGCTAGGTTTGATCAACGAGGTCCCATTTTTGCAACATGTACTATTTACGAGGTCATGAAAAATTATTACTAACCAGCTGATTTTTTTTTTTGTTGGTTAGTTAATATCTATATAATTTAACGCCCACATTGTCCTACACATTACGTGGAACGTTTTTCTAGTCCGACACTCTTAGGTTGTAGTACAAATACTAGATGTAAAAATAATTAGTATCAAGTTGAAACTTCGTGAGTAGCTTCGTTTCAATGAGACGCCCAAGAATTTCCTTTACGAAAATGCTCGATTGTGGTAGCTAACAGGGGTAATGAGGACATAATTTGTTGATTTAGTGGTTATCAAAAATTTATTACTAACTGGTTTTTTAATTTATAATTCTTATAATAATAATCTAAAGTAGCCGAAAAAATATTTGTCCTACAAAATGCTAGGTTTGATCAACGAGGTCCCATTTTTGCAACATGTACTATTTACGAGGTCATGAAAAATTATTACTAACCAGCTGATTTTTTTTTTGTTGGTTAGTTAATAATTATATAATTTAACGCCCACATTGTCCTACAAATTGCATGGTATATTTTGCTGATCCTCCAATGGAATTTGAAATTCATAACAATAAAAATTATATTACTATTCATTCTGTACATTTTTCTATTGGAGTTTAGTTATATTAGTACGCATGCGCGCGATGCTGCGTACTGTGTTTAGTTACTCCATGCTGACCACGTGTTGGACGCTCTGAATGCTCTGAAATAACTTACATTTTTTTTTAATTGCTCAGCAAAAATGGAGTGTTTTTTATGCAGTGTATTGTGTGATAACCCTCGCTTTAGAGAGAAACGCGAAGAGATCAAGAAATTTTCTCAAGAAATTTTGCTTTCTTGTCGAACTTTTTTGTCTGCTCGAAAGCATCATAAACATAAATATAGTAATGTCGTATTACCGGAAAATTGGAATGACGACATAATCGGGTATCATTCCTCTTGTTATAAGGAATTCAGAGTGAAATCTCAATATTTGTGTTATCAACGGTAAGTCGATTGAATATTTTTTAATTTTATTTTCAAAATAAGGTAAAGCACGCAGCCGTTGCTCAGGAATTTGTATATCTATATATATGAATATAGATATACAAATACATGGAGTAAGCAGTTACTGATCGCTGAGCAGCTACTGGGTGTTTTACCCTATATGATAAATAATTTATTAAGTAGAAGTTTTCACATAATTATATAAAAAGCATGATAAAATTATAGCTTTTTTTTTTGTAAACAATAATTTTACAAAGTACATTGTGCTTTACATATTTTACTAAAAATTTTGAAGTATAATATATAAATATATACAGGGTGTCCCACTGTTGGTATACTAAGCTCAAAGGAGGTTATAGTTTTGCATACGCTGAGTACGTAAAAAATAATTTAAAAAATCCAGACGCATTTTTTTTTCAAATAGATGAATTCTTAAAACTCTATGTGTACACCCAAAACAAGCAACCTGCCCAACTTTGCCACCAGCACGTGAGCTATCGTTTAAGATTATGTTTTCATAGACAAAATGCTCATATTAGAGAAGCAGTATATGCCGGCTGCGCGAAGCTAGAGAAGAAAACATGGATTTTCAGGAAAAATTTAGCAAAAAATTTTGGACCCAATTTTTTTTTTAAGTATTTTTTACGTGATCAGTGTATGCAAAACTACAAGTTCCTTCGCGCTTAGTATACCAATAGTGGGACACCCTGTATATACATTTAAGAAGGGTTTATCGTTCAGTTTGTCCATAAAATGCTCTTAAAAAAATAAAAATGTTTAAGAGTATTTTATAGACAAAAGGAGAATGGGCAAATTGGGCCTGAAACTTGGGCTAAGACCAATACACACGAAATATTGTTTTTGTGATAGATCATTACACATACCTTACGAAAAAAATAAAATAAAAAAATAAATCAACCGGGTTCTTGTACAGTCAAGGCAAAAAGTTTTATTTATTAGGCTATTATTTTGCGCACAAAACGGTTTTTTTAATTCGAGTGAAGTAAATATAAATCTAAATGTCACTGGAGTGACTGAGTTTAACCACAAAAAACGTCTAACTACGTTGAATTATAATAAACACGGTATCTAGGTACCTGTTACAAAACATAATATTAGTGTATTTCGGTTATTAGAAGGCTTAAGATTAGTACGTATTTGTAAATGAAAGTGAATTGGAGTAACATAAAGATATTGTCATTGTCTTGTACGAGTTATTTATTGCAAAAAATATTATACACAAAGAAATAAAACTTGATGTGACTGTACAAAAACCCGGTTGATTATTTTTTTATATATATTTTTCCCGTTATGTATGTGTTATGATCTAATAAAAAAACAATATCTCATGTGTATTGGTCCAACTCAAGAGTTCAGGCCCAACTTCCATAGTAAAATGCCCATTCTCCTTTGCATTTATCGTTCAAGTGCAACAAGGACCTTACTATTTATCTCAACGGATGCAATAAAGAAATAATTAATATACATATATACATATATACCCTATTAATATTATTGAAATTTGGTTTTTAATTTTTCGGCGACATTAATTAATTTTTTCATATTATTACAGATTTAGATACCACGGAAGATCAGAATGAAGAAGATACTGATGAAGATGAGGAGAGTGATGGCAGTAGTGAGGATGAATGTTTTTCTGATGAGTCAGATGAAAATTAATTACTTTTTTATATAAAAATATCTACTTTTTCATGTATGTTACATAATAAAGTTGATTTATTTCAATAAATATATTTTCACTTTACCTCATGTTGCACATAGGAAAAAGGAAAATTACGATTATTGTAGGACTACGGATGCATACCAGTTTTTTTGTAGGACATTGTTTTATTCGGATAAAAAACACACTAATGTATCACGTGATACTTTTGTCCTACAGTTACTAATAAAAAAAATGGTCCTGTGGTATGGACAACTTAGGAGTCTAGGACTAGAAAAACGTTCCACGTAATGTGTAGGACAATGTGAGCGTTAAATTATATAATTATTAACTAACCAACAAAAAAAAATCAGCTGGTTAGTAATAATTTTTCATGACCTCGTAAATAGTACATGTTGCAAAAATGGGACCTCGTTGATCAAACCTAGCATTTTGTAGGACAAATATTTTTTCGGCTAATTTAGATTATTATTATAAGAATTATAAATAAAAAAACCAGTTAGTAATGAATTTTTGATAACCACTAAATCAACAAATTATGTTCTCATTACCCCTGTTAGCTACCACTTACGAAATTTTTGTACTAGCTAATGTTGGGCGTCTCGTCAAAATGAAGCTACTGACGAAAATTTAGCTTGTTAGTAATCACTTACGAAAAAGGGCGAGGGATCCCGGTCTATTAATCGAATTCTCATTATATAATTTCAAACTATTTCCAATCCACAAGCCAAATTTAACGATTTAAAAAAGTATATAACCAACATCATCTACATAATATTATTACTTGCTTAGAATGCACAAAAATCTATAAATCCATAGCAAAAAGAACTTTGCCAATTAAGATAACATGAATAGAACTAAATCAAGTCGCAAAAAGAGGGGATCGAGTAATAAATATCGGTAAAAGATGGCTGCCGTCTTGAACGAGAAAAATAGGCTTTGTTGGTTTTATCAGATCATGCTAAAGGGTTATAGGGAGGGTAATCCGCTTTGAATATGTGATAACTGTATTTATTGTATGTTGATCCTAGTAACTTTTTCCCAAATACGGTTATTAGCATGCTGGTATATATTAGTATACCTAGTATATATAAGAAAGCTAATAAATAAAAAATGCCAGCTGTATAAACAGCTGAAGAGTTTGTTTGTTTGTTTGAACGCGCTAATCTCAGGAACTTCTGGTCCGATAAGAGTTATTTCGGTGTTAGATAGCCCATTCATAGAGGAAAGCTATAAATTCGCTGTCCCCGGATAATATTATGTAGTGATAATTTCCATTGCTACCTATGGTTTTAGTGTTCATGCATTATTGAGCTCGACTTTATTTGATTTATATTCTTTATATTTAATAGGTACCTACTATTTACATCGTGGTCCACTCTATGAAGAAACCCTTATAAGAAAACATGTCCAAGAGGAAAAAAAAAACAATTAATCATTCATTGATTGGGCTAAAAAATAAAAGTAAATATGAGTTAATATAATATTAACATAGTACCCGCATTGCCCTCGATTCGTTGTTTACGTATCTACTCTGGATTGTTTGAATTAGTGCAGGTTAGGTTTGTATGAACACTGAACAGCCTATGCCCGTCTGTAATAACATATTATACAAATAAAATTTTTGTGATAGTGCTTTTTAAATAAACCTATAAATATTGGCGCCTTTTTACAAAATGTAGATAATGAACTTGTTTGTTCACTGCTTGTTCACTGTACATTAATTAACGAGAAAACTATGAATATAAGCAAGATAAACTAATATAAAATATAAAGTCGTTCTGAATTTGACCAATTGGGAAATGGTAACTCGTCCAAACTCGTCAATATATCGTCCGTATAGTCACAGATTAATAACTAGTAGCTAGCTCTATAGCTAGATATATTATCTGGATGATTAAATAACTCAATCAACGCTGTATTAAAGATGACAATAAGTAGTTTTATAATATTTAGGTACTTACTTACTGCTGAAAATGAGATTTAAAATTTTCGAAAAAAATAAGTCAACTGGTAAGTAACAACTAACTATTCGAGAGTTATTTAAAACAAAGCGATTCAATTTTTTCCTTACACAATCTACAATGAAGATTTTTTCTAAACGTAGCTGCTATGAAAGTAAAATATGACAGAAAAGACAACGACATCATACATTAGCATAAACGCATGTGCATATTTTATGCCGTTATGAAGCGCCTTATGAAATATCTGGGACAGTGTCATGGTCGTCATATTTTATAATCAAAAAACTGTAGGCGCAAAAAATTCATACATACATTTTAGCTTCTGAATTATTTGAATCTAGTAAAGAAATAAATAAACAGAATTTAGATTTTTATATGACAAAAAGCATTGTAATGATTGGAATCATATTTAATTTCCTATTCTTCTAGAGCATTTAAAAAAGGATAACCAAATATTTTGACATAATATCGGCAAAATTAAATGTAAAACACATAATATATAGTATCCACTGAAAAACATCGTATAAGCATAGAAATACAGTTATGCAACTTATAATCATAATATTGTGTAATACCAGGTGTAAACATACGATTAAGTATGAAATAGTGTAATTTACATGCACACGGTAGCGGAGTACGAATTTGTGGCCATAAATATTATAGTTGTCGATATACACTGTGTTTATTTTGTGGATGCACTCAATATTTTGAGTACCATAATATTAACTTTATAAGGGAGTAAAGGGGGATAAAATTAACTGCCTGAAATCATCGTTCATAAATTAAAATTAAAATAGATGAAAAAATTGCAAGGAGTTTGTTAAACCATTTATCCTTAAATATATAAATTCCCAAATCTAGCAAGAAATATGACGACATAGCATCAAAAGAAGTAAATTCTTATAAAAGAGAACAATGTACTCTTAAAATATTAAATCTATTATTTTATTGGGCAAATAAATGATATACTATATGAATAATAGAATAATATATTCAAATTTCAAAGTTCACTGTTAGCAATTCGGTATTTCGCGCTGTTTCTGACATAATTTCAGTTTATTTCGCTACAGTTGAAATAGATCATTTAAAAGCTGATATTTCTGTGCATATTTACCTACAATTAAATAAGTTTCATTTTAAACTCTCTACATTTTAATATTTAAATTTTAAATTTCATTAGAAATTCCAATCTATCAAAGTTTAATATAAGACGTTCTTCAAATTGTTGAATTGAAGATTTTTTAGAAATTAAATTGAGATCGATCACCTTAGCAACAGTCAGCCATTACAGCAATTTATAGGTCATTATTTTTTACTAAATAATAGATTATCCTTTCAGAATCAAACGAAACATTATTTTATTATAACAGCTTGTAAAGAAACATTCAAAACATATAGAAATTTGAGCACAACGCTCTAAGCTTTCGTATTGAATTACGAATACAGGGACGTCGTTATAATAATTGGGGACCATTAGCTTCAACTGTCCCATGCAGGTTGTATTTGAGTCAAGTGACCGTGGGTAATGCTCGCTTGTTACAAGGATATTAGGGAGAATATTGCTAAATAGTGTTTAAAGTTATTTTAGAGGATAAAAGGGGGAATTTTTACGACAGGTAGAGAGGATTATGGTTTTTATTTTACTTTTATAACTTAAAATTATTTTTATGAACTGTGGCACTCATTAAGCACATATTATCGACATTATACATTTTTATATTTTTTTTATAAGTTAAGCACTTACTGCAACTTAGTTTACATAAACATAAGTCGTTGTTTTGTTGGTCAAAAATATATTTGTGTTGTATGAAGTCAGACATTCCTTATAAAGAGTTACACAATTATTTCCATAAAATACATAATATATCAAAAGTATAGTTATCATTAAATAATTTAGGTACCTATATCTTAAAATAATACAATTCAATCTACTAATACATATCCTCAGGCTACTGTGGTTTTTCTAAAGTGTATTCATTAAATATAGAAAGTTCGGTCGAGCGAGTACGTAACATGATAAATAAATTAACTATTTTAGCTGTATTAGATCTTTGGTGTAAAATAAAAGAGGCGTATGTAGGCGGACGTATTTTAGTTTGGAATAGAGAATAAATGAGTAGTGTTCAACTCAGTATGTGGGAAGGGATGTTCAAGTTCTTAATTATTATTTGTTCAACAGTATATCGTACTAATCATCATCATCATCATCAGTCCATATACGTTCCCACTGCTGGGACACGGGCCTCCTATGAGGGTACAGACCATAATCCACTACGCTGGCCAAGTGCGGGTTTGCAGGTGAAACATGTCGTCGAGCTTTTGATTCTTCAACATGTCGGTTTCCTCACGATGTTTTCCTTGACCGTTCGAGCAGTGGTGATGTTACAGCTTATTGTATCACACAATTATTACAAATTTATTTACTAGTACAAATATATTTTTCGTCAAAAGGCAGAGCGAATGTTGTAAATAACAAAGTAAGTACATAAATTATGTTAATAGAAGCGAAAGGAATAAACATTCGCATTTTGAGATGAAAATACATTGAAAATAATAAGGTTATTTTAATTATTTTACCCATTGTTTATCTTTTGTTGGAAATAAGATACCTACATCTATATTAAATCACGATATTTTGTTTACAATTTCATCCAACTCAGTTTTTTATGAACAACGAGCTAACATACTTACATCAAAATAACACACTTCGTTTGGAAAAACCTTCTAAAATAATAACAGGTATGAGAATACATCGCTCCCAAAACCAAGCAGTGGCCACAAATAAATTGTGCAGAAATACTAGCAATGCCCACTCAGGATATTTTCAAAATGGACGGATTGCCGAAGCGGTAATGTCTGACCTTTTGTAGTGTGGTACAATTATAGTGTTTTACGATTTCTATCACTATTTTTTGCATGACTGAAAATGTGTTAAAGTTTATGTTTATTTTAGTCATCTATACTATAATATTAAAAGCTGAAGAGTTTGTTTGAACGCGCTAATCTCAGGAACTACTGGTCCGATTTGAAAAATTCATTCTCTGTTAGATAGCCCATATTTAATCGAGGAAGGCTATTAAGAGAGAGATATTACGCTAAGACCAACTGGAGCGGAGCCATGCGGGTGAAACCGCGAAGCAAAGCTAGTTAGGTGTATTATGTTTAGACATACATATTATGTAGGTATTATTCTAAAAACATAAAGGCGAACTTATTAAACTAACGTGTAAAACGTTAATATAATAAGTTAATAAGGCAGCGTAAAAAATGTCTGTGAAATAAAAAAAAATCTTTGTATAATTTTATATTAAGTATGTTATATCATTTCAGATCGTACTATTAATGTGTTCTGAATATGTAAGCACTATTTACCTTATTAAATTCAACTAAATCGCTTGCACCAAATCTTGGGCCACACAAAATGCAAGTCATGTCTCCCCTGCGGCTTTCACTTAGTCTCAGAAGGCATTAGGGTCCTTGCTGTGAATGTACGGTTTTATTGCTTTCTGATGAGGAAATGTAACTATCGCACTTTGAATGTAACTTCTTGTTGTTTCGGCGATTCTAGCCAATATTACCCTTGTATGTGATGCGCGAATTAAAGGATTTCAGGGAATTTAATAATGTAGGATTGTATGCTGAATGTCTGATTTTCGAAGAAATAAATTATTGTCGTTTGCACAAAAGCAATTAAAATCGTATTTCGAAACAAGTTGTAACGTTGCTTTATCATAATAACTTATATTAAACTTAAAGTATGCATATGATAGTTAACTATTCCTTAATTTATTTTGAAAGAGGGTTATAATATTATGGCTACAATCTACTATCTCGTATCAAAGTTACTACCTCAACCATAAAATAGCATGTACAATAGATATTATTTTTCATAATATACTTAATATAAAAAGCACTAGATATGTACCGTATTTATTATTTACATATGCATATTAGAGTATAAATCAACACTACAGTTTTATAAGTTGTAAAACCGCGTTCAAATACTCTATCGTTATTATGTATAGGGATTTCATTAGTAAAATTAGGAAGGGATAATTAAGGTAGCATCTAAAATAATGATTTCAATCCGTTACGTAGGTGAGCTGTCCAAAACTCAGAAAATAATGCTTCCAGAGTTTACACATGTTTCTGAGTTGTGTGGCTTTGTAACTTCGTAATGACAGAGTATTCAGGGTTCAAGTATGTGTGTATAGTTGTTTGTGTGTGCGAGTACTAATATTACTTAAAATATGCAAAAGTGTATTGGGTCCTATACTTACTTGTCGTAGTTTTATTATTTATATACGTAATTATAGTATGTAGGCCCTGCCCAATATTTTTGTCACGTTGTTTGGACAAAAAGTTTGTTAAGATTTATTAAAATTTATTCGACTTATTCGACTCTATTTAAATACACCTGAAGCATAAAATCCTCAATTATTATGAGAAAAACAGTACTTATTTTTACAGTCGTAACCGATATCGATAGGTACCTACTTAACTTTCATTCAGTTTCAATTATTGAAAAGGTTTAACCTTTTAAAATCAATCAGATTAGAATCAAATGTATCTTGCAGACGTTCTGTTTGATATGGATAATAAATTAAATCGTATTGTTTCAGTATTCTGGAAAAAACAGCTAAGTGCGAGTCGGACTCGCGCACCGAGGGTTCCGTATAAACATGTATTTTACAACACGCTTTAATACATATATATTTTTTTTAATTTTTGAAAAATTTCAGCGTTCGTGCTATAACGGTTTATGAGATACAGCCTGGATACAGACAGACATACAGCGGAGGCTTAGTAATAGGGTTCCGTTTATTATTTGAGTGGTACGGAACCCTAAAAATCGATTAACAGATCCATTTCGTCTAGACTCATTTATATAAGTTTCAGCTTACTCGTGTTTGTTAAATTACGTTCAATTTATATCGTATGTGCAAGTTTTAATTAATTTACTTCAAGCGAGTTCATTTTGGGTTTGTGCTAGACTGTTACTCCACTGCGAATACTAAGATTTAGTAATATGTTTAGAATTTGGAGAGAACAAGTTGAGTTTTAAGATTTGGAAGTTTTATTTGTTGTTTGAATGTACGCAAAAAACATTAAAAATTTAACTTCTTATAACATGATTTTAGATATTTTATCATATTATAAGTACCTAGTTAAATTTTTAATGTTTGTAAAAGACATATTCTAAAACTACTTAACCGATTCTGATTATTCTTTCATCGGGAGAAATATATTTTATATCTGAATAATTTAAGGTGCTTACTTTAAGCTTAAGGATAAGCTATATTTTTTGTTCTTTTCCGGGTCAAACGTTTGAAATAAAAATTTTAATAAATAATATGTGGTACCTATGTACGTGAGGTATTTTATTTGTAAATAATAATCTTTCTTAACCATATAATATTATAAATGTAAGATGAGGAATGACAATATTTATCCTAATTTTGTGGATAAGAGTCGTTTTCAAAATAATTGTACATTACTAAAAAATGTTTGTCCCCCTAAAAAATCTTCGAAAAAAATATGGTTACGACTGAAATAACTCATTGTTAACGTTTTACAGACTAAACTTAAGCATACTGCATATCATTTCTGATAAAAAGCAATGAATTGCGATTCAAATTCTTACATAAATTTAATGTGAAAATAAAGTAACAAAAAAAGCTCCATACATTTTTTTATTGTCCCCTATGTGGACGACAATGAAAACCAATATTTTTATCAGAATTTTTGTATGAAACTTCCTATTTTTTTTGTATCATAATTAAAAAGCAATGTTTGAAGTGTATATCTGATAGATTAAACTATTTAAATTACCTTAAATAAACGAAGAATTACATATTATAAAAATGTCCCTATCAATCGTTACAATTTCGTGACACTGATTTATTGACATAATTAACCAACTTCTTGTATCACAAAGAAGAGGAATCTAACTCTAATCATTGGCAATACTGGTCATGTCACGAAAAGTAAGGTCACATTAACGCGCCGCCATTTTGTTCGTCGTCCAGACATGGAAGAAGTCCAGTAGTGTGCTGTGCAAAAAATTTAGTTACAATTTCCTAACGACGTATTCTCAACAAAAGTAAGTACATTTTGAAGAATTCACCTACCGCAATTGTAATATACTTAAATTATGACTAGAGTAATAGATTACACTTTCAATCTAATGGTAAATGTGATTATGTTTTGTGTAAAAGTATTTCTTAGGTTATTTTTTACATGTTACTGACGAACAATTTCTTGACATTTACTGAC
The DNA here is from genome assembly GCF_061535395.1 of Colias eurytheme. Lineage (NCBI taxonomy): Eukaryota > Metazoa > Arthropoda > Insecta > Lepidoptera > Pieridae > Colias > Colias eurytheme. Next base: position 4,589,308 of record NC_143001.1, read on the forward strand.
GTCAGTAAATTGTAGACGGTAAAGCTGTGGTCTCATGTGTAAAGTATGCAAATAAGATATTAAAATGTGTGTTAAATTAATGTAACGAATAAAAATAAAGGAGAAAAACAATAAATCTCTCAAGATTATTTTTTTGTAACTACAGGCCATACTTTTTTAAACCATGATGTAGGGTTAGTAAAGTCGGGCTTAGGGACTTGACTTTTCCTGGGATCTGATAACTTTTTTATAGTGAAAGCGGATCAGTGAGTCTTGGCCTCCAATTTTACAAGTGGTTTCTGATGGGATAACGCTTGCCTTATTGCATTTAGTGTTGATCGCTTTTCCACCTACACGAGTGATGCTTACTTTTGTTTTTATTTTTATTCAAAATACATATATCCAACAGCTTTTTTTAGTTTCAGAATGCCGCTAACCGGTGCCGAACGGCAAAAAAATACATTGAAAAACTAAAAAAGCAATACCCTGAAAAATATGAAAAGAAAAAGAAAAAACACCTCGAGAAAGTGAAACAAAGACAAAGAAAAATATCAGATCTTAATGACAGTGAAAAAGAAGCTCGAAGACAAAAATGGAAAAAAGCTAATGATAGAAGAAAAGAAAAGGAAAAGCAAACAGAGAATTATAAAAATTGATTGTTTGTTGATTATTTTGTAACTAAAAATATATATATTTTTTTAACTAGTGACTTCTTACTTTTTTATATGTAATATTACCTTATTCTGAATACAGCCTTACTTTTACAACTTCCTGACATTTCCTAACGAAACAATTTACTGACAATTTCGTGACGTACAAATATTTTGAAAATGACCCATAAACGACCTAACTGTGATTTTCGTCAGCTTTAAAAGAAATGGAAGCGAATTCGCTCAGCACAGTAATTAGTTTGCGTTATTCTAACCTTTATATGAAGACTGAATTATTTATAGTATTCTTTTGGTAAGTTAATAAAAATCAACAAGAACAGAAAACATCATTGTTTTACTAAAATAAAATCTTGATAAACATAATAAATCTTCGTTCATCATAAATCATTTTAAATAATAATATGAATTCTCTGAAAGATTAGTTGAAAACCTATTGTAGATTTTTCAAAGAGGTCTTTAAATGGAAGAGAAATGTGAAATGGTTTATACTTTATATTATAAGTCATATAGTAGGTAATATTGTGATAAATAATAAAGTAATTCTGTGTGAGTGTCTGAAATGTGTTGACGAAAAAACGAATGAACTAATTTTAATAAAATTAGCTACGTACCTACTCATATAGAGTGAACTTTAGAATTGTAGTAAAGTCATAGACATGTGGTAGTAAGGATAGTTTTCATTGTGAAATATTAATAAAGAGGTTGAAATAAGCGTGAATCACTACATAGTATAAAACAAAGTCGCTTTCTCTGTCCCTATGTTCCTTTGTATGCTTAAATCTTTGAAACTACGCAACGGATTTTGATGCAATTTTTTTTAATAGAAAAAGTGATTCAAGAGAAAGGTTTTAGTATATAGTTTATTAGGTTTTAGACAAAGCGGGCGAAGCCGCGGGCAAAGCCGCGGGCGGTAAGCTAGTTAAAGTATAGTGTTGTCATCGTCGAACATAAAAATGTAAACATTAACTATTGAGACTGCAACGAATTAAGTTACTTAATCAATATTTTCTACGGATATGGATGATAGCCAATAATATCCGATTTCCACGCGAACGGAGCCGCGGGCTATCTAGAAGACTATAAAACCAAATTACAAGGCTGTTCTAAGCATAAATTTCCAAATTATTACCATACGTTTTATCGCTCGAAGCTTAATTTACTTCCCTCAAAGTTTACAACACTTAAACCGAATCCTGATTAGGAAGCTAATGAAAATTACTTAACTCCGCTCGAACTTAGGACTCCGAGTTTTGTGGCTTTTACAATTTTATGACGCACTCAGAGGTATTATTTCTGCTTCCTTACTTAGATAACTTTAGATATAATATAGATAACGATTGTTTATAGTTAAGAAATATTCAAAAGTTTGGAATGTATTGATAATTATGCTTATGAACTAATAATCACTATGATTAAAGTTACCATTGTAATCCAAGCGGCGATGATAAACTTTTTTTTTGACTGCGTTTATTAGCTTCACTTGTATGTTTGTATGTAGACCTCTTTTAGATTCGACTATGACTCAAACGGACAGATTTAATTCAAATTTTGTACACTTTCAAGGATCAGTGACAAATGACAATACAATAATTTACATGAGTTTGAGCGTGTTTTTTAACTACATCGAATTATTTTAATCTGTACGTGTAACTAACACAACTTTCTTTTACACCTATCATTCGAAGATTTAACACAACATTCAAGACGAATTGTAATCACTAACCAAGTTGAAGAATGTCGGCGAACAATGAAATTTCGAGAACGGAATAGGTGAGATTGTTCGAAGAAGCCGCGACATCGTTAACATTATGAGAATTTCAAATGAGAAAATTTAACTTGAGTACTTCGAATTTGTTGAATTATTGGGTTAAATTTAAAAGATTTTGCTGTTAAATCGTGTGAGCTTTATTCATGTATAAATTGTTAAAATGAACGTATAAAGTATAAACTTATATCTGGAGATATATTTTATGGCATACGTCGCTCATAAAGTTCAGGACAGGCAGTCATTTTCCATTTGGTACTTTAGCAATATGGAGATTTAGATATTTAAGGTTCTTTTTGTGGTTCTTTTGCTTTTATGAGATCAATTTATAATCAGAGCTGGTCATTCTACATGTATATAGTATTTTTGCACATATAATAATATGTATGCGTGTATTATATTTTTTCATTTTTTTTCACAGATATATTCAGAGACTAGTAAAATCCGTCTAAAATCCTATCCGTCTCGTTTTTAACTCCTATGTTTTGTTTTCAATTATAGTACCTAAAGTTCGATCTCTAGTTATGAGATAATGGAGTATGGAGATGCTTTTCACAATATATAGATAATGCAAGCATCATCTATACAGGGTTACAGGTTAAGTCGACCTATTCCTGTTAAAAGCGTGTAGTAGGGGTCAAAACAAACTGATTTGATCGTATAATACCATATCCAAAAGTTAGCCGTTGAAGAGTTATTGCAATTTTAATTTTTTTCTTGAAAATGCCACTTTATCTTCGCATTTAGCGTTTAATTTTTTATTTTACTTATTTGGTCTGGGTTTTTTTGAGTTTTTATGTAAAGGTTGAGTTAAACAATAATTCTCAGCAATAAAAATCCATATCGCTGCAAACAATTCAAAGAAATGGCTTTTAAACTAAAAATAATAACATTAAAGTAATTAAGTTAACTCGTTTTAAACAAAGATATTGAAAAAAATCTCTATGAAAATGTGTCTGCAGATGTTTTTAAAAACATGTGCATGTTCTTAGCTATGTAAAAAGGTATGATAACCTCAGGTAGCATTCGTAGATTCCAAGAAATCGGGGATAAACATGGGACAGTGTTAGTAAAGTACAACATCAGAATAAATTTTGTCATAATTTATTTTTCTTAAAAACTTTACAGTTCCTGCTCAACATGTCTTCCTCTATTGCGAACACATATTCGAAACCTTTTCCGCAGAGAAATCTTGACTACCCCAGTTGTTAATTGGTTCCTCATCTTATTGGCTGCATCGATAATTTTTTATCGTAAAATATCAACAGATGGAATCGGGTTCGGCTCATTGTACACCAGACTCTTCATATGCCATACGTAAAAGTTCATGTGGGTTAGGTCTGGACTTCTAGCCGGCCATGGTATGGGCCCACCTCTTCCGATCCATCTGTTTGGATAGTTGATGTCTAACCATTCTCTAACACTTCTTCTGTAATGTGCAGGGCAGCCATCATGTTGGAACCACATGTCTCTTAACAAAGTCAGGGGTATGTCTTCAAGTAGGTCGCTTAAATGTTGGCGCAGAAAGGTCTCATAATTTACACCATTTAGGTTGTCCGGAAGGAAGTATGGTCCAATTAATTTATTTGAAATTATCCCCATCCACACATTAAGACTGAATCGTCTTTGTGATTTTTTTGGATTCTTCTTGTTAGGATTGCCACGTGCTTTCGGAGTACGCCCAATAGTGAGCGTTATGGTAGTTTGTGATACCGTCTTGATCAAATTTGGACTCATCTGTCCATAATTTTTTTTTTGAAAAACGAGGGGTTTTCCAGATCCGCATTCAACATGAATCTACAAAAATCTAGTCTTCTTAAAGGATCTCCTTCTTCCATCACGTGCACGGGCGTGTAGTGATATGGGTAATATCCTGAAGTGTTCATTGTGAACCATACTTTCCACTGAGACAGACCAAGTTCTCGGGCAACAATGTTTGTTAATGTCGTGGGATCCATTCGAAAAAATCGCTTAATTTCATTTTCCTCTTCGTCTTCCTCATCCCGGACAGATGGCCGACCGACGTCTGTTCGTCGTCTTAGAATCGAACCAGTTTCTCTAAGGCGACGATAGGTCCCTTCGAAGACACTAACATCTGGTGCACGACGGTCAGGATAGCGGGTCATGTATTCCGCACGAGCATGTGCAGATACACCTTGACAAAACCCATAACACATCAAAATGTCAGCATATTCTTCGTTAGTATACGAACTCATCTTGAAAATTCAAATCGCAAGCAAAAATCAAAGTCCAGTTTCGAGCCACGGTCACAGAATCGGAAGAAAATCAGTCCAAAAAGAAAGCCAAGTCGCGTTGTCAATACACAGAGGAGCACAGAAATCGCATCTACTACGGACGAATCACATAAGCAGACTAAAAAATACAAAGCGGCATCCTTCGCCCCATACAGCTTCGTCCATCACCTTGCTCGCTCTCTACAGTAGGTGGAAGCGAGATAGTTGCAGCGTGTGAGTGAGACATCATAATCACGCGCACTATCACGCGGCACAACCCTTTATTGTTCGCATAGGCAGATAATAACTAGACCGATGTTAATGAGCTATTCTAAGAATTATTTCCCCATACCAAGTTTATCCCCGATTTCTTGGAATCTACGAATGCTACCTGAGGTTATCATACCTTTTTACATAGCTAAGAACATGCACATGTTTTTAAAAACATCTGCAGACACATTTTCATAGAGATTTTTTTCAATATCTTTGTTTAAAACGAGTTAACTTAATTACTTTAATGTTATTATTTTTAGTTTAAAAGCCATTTCTTTGAATTGTTTGCAGCGATATGGATTTTTATTGCTGAGAATTATTGTTTAACTCAACCTTTACATAAAAACTCAAAAAAAACAAAGAAAAAATAAGTAAAATAAAAAATTAAACGCTAAATGCGAAGATAAAGTGGCATTTTCAAGAAAAAAATTAAAATTGCAATAACTCTTCAACGGCTAACTTTTGGATATGGTATTATAAGATCAAATCTGTTTGTTTTGACCCCTACTACACGCTCTTAACAGGAATAGGTCGACTTAACCTGTAACCCTGTATATTTTTTTTCTTACAAGGTTTTTTCGTAAGTATCTACCACGAATATAGGATAAATCACTAATGCGTAACCACGGTACCAAGGAGTCACTTTACATCATGTTAATTGAATTTACAACTCAGTAGAAGCCCCGTGGCATGATACCTATTTCGTCTTTGTAAAAAAGCTATTTATAATGTCCCTAAGGAATTTTCCAATTACTTAAGGGTCGCATTGACTTTTGGCCCAGATGACGTATTGAAAATTTTTAATACGATCCTAAATTACCTTTAGGTAAATAACTAAAATATTTTATATACAACATTTTGAACTGGCAGAGATCGCTGTCAGCGATAAGGCTGTCCTCTGTACATTGTTAATTATATTATTAAGTTTTGAGTTTTGAAGTGAAATAGAGACGTTAAGAGTTAAATTCCAAGGTCGTGTTATGGCAATACCGTCACTTCATGTAGTAAGACGACGATTTTGGTATCTTTAAATCTTGCCAGTTTTTTCATTCAGTAATGATCAGAAATTTGTAGTATTAATAAGATTGCGCATAGAAATGTGAATAAAACAACCTTATTTCAGAACATTTAGGAGTTCGGTAGTTAGGAAGAAAAGTCGATCAGCCGTCCAGCTAAGATTATACAGAATGTCTTTATTATCTCTGAAGATTACGTAAAGGTTAGCCCGCATGGCTGAGATAACATATTCCATCACAATATACTCTTATACATAATTATACTAGCAGGCCATGAATGCGGAGAATAATTCGATTTATAGACTTTGTATTACTTACTGGTAAATGTTTGGATTGTCTTCTTTCTAACTGAAATGGGATCAGATCAGCTGTTTGAAAGAACGTAGTGTTTATCATTTGCTCCTGTTTATTTAATTAATTTTGTTAGTTAAAAGTGCAGTTCGAGTATTTTATCGTGTCTTCGACATTGGTAACTATATAAACAAACTATTGGATAACTATTATATACTCAGTGAACAGTGTAAATGTCGAATAATAACTATAAAACATAAATAGTCGTTATATTTCGAAGTGTCAACAGTGTTTACGACCAAAACGCGTAAGCGACGCCGATTTCCTGGCGCTTACGACCTTCTTGCCGTGACCGTAGATTGCTAAATCAGGACGACAAATACAGCATCTCACTGCTTGAATGTGCTTAAAGGACTAAACGTAATATATTAGTTGCATAGCTTGAAGCGCTTTTCTATCAAACTCTGTACTCGATAATAATTGCTTCGTCATGTCTTCAATTAATTGTGCCGGCTGTATGGGCGCTTTTAAAAGCCGAGATGGCCTGCAATGCTTTAAATGCAATTTATGGTTTGATCTGCTTTGCGCAAATATAACTGAAAGGCGTTTTAAATCAATGCATGTTAAAACTAAGAGTTCGTGGATATGCCCTGGATGTGTTAATAAAGAACCGAAATTGGATAACACGAATACACCTGTTCGTGCGGTAAGAGTGCCTTCTCCGTTAAGCGACTGCGCGTTTCATAGTAGCGAGTCGCAACAGGCCGCGGTTGATAACAACAGCGACAATAATACATTATTATCCGATCTAAGAAGCAGCACGTTAAGGGAAATAATCAGACAAGAAATAAGTCAGGCTCTTAGAGATTCAGTCAAGTCATTGGTTAACGAACAGTTCAGTAAAATCAATAATTTAATAGCCGATTTTCAACAAGCACTTGCATTCTACAATAGTCAATACGAAGAGATTAAGTCAGTTCTTGAGGAAAAATGCACAATAATAAACAAATTGGAAAAGGACAACGCTTCCTTAATGAACGCACTAAATGACATGAGAAGAGATTTGAATTTAATGGAACAGCATGCACGTTCTAGTAATGTGGAATTACACTGCGTGCCTGAACATCGCTCCGAGAATTTAGTTAATACCGTTCTCCAGCTCAGCAAAGTCATAAAATGTAATATAAAAGACTCCGACATAATGTATTGCTCAAGAATCGCGAAAATGAATTCAAAAAGTAACAGACCTCGTTCTGTTCTCGTAAAGTTTGGCAGCCCACGGATACGTGACACCTTTCTTGCAGCTTGCCAACAATACAACAAGAATAACAAAAATAACAAATTGAACTCTAGTGATCTTGGTATAGCATCAGATAAGCCCTCACCTATCTATGTAATTGAGCATTTATCACCACATAATAAAGTAATTCATGCTGCTGCTAGATTGAGAGCAAAAGAAATAAACTATAAATTCGTTTGGGTGCGCGGTGGTAGGATATTTATAAAGAAGGACGAGGTGTCTGAGACTGTAGTCATAGGAAGTCTAGAAAAATTAAAGTCAGTGTCCTAATAACGTTGCTTTTAACTTGTATAAGCAGGTTTTATTGTTTGTATTTTTAAAATTCGATTCCTTAAAATATTATTACCAGAACACAAGAGGTTTGCGTAGTAATTTAGCAAATATACGGCAACATACACGGAACTCAGACTACGATGTCTATGTCTTTACTGAGACGTGGCTGTGCGATGGGATTTTTGACAGCGAGATCTTCGACAAATCATTCACTGTATACCGTCGCGATCGTGAAACCTCCCACATCGGTAACCATAAGAGATTAGGTGGCGGAGTTCTGATTGCGGTTTCAAATAAATTTGTCTCAAAACGTATGCTAGAGTGGGAGAGCAACTGCGAGGACCTCTGGATAAGTATAGGTTCTGGAAATGATTTCCACACTTGCATTTATGTCTGTGTCGTTTATCTGCCCCCTCCTGTTACTTTTGATATTTTGAATAATTTTCTCAATAATTGTAGCTCTGTTATTGATCGGTACTCGGCAGGCACCACGTTACTACTTGGTGACTTTAATCTTTCATGCATTGACTGGATACATGACAATATTAATCAATTTCTCTTTGCCTCTTGTTGCGGCTCTCGCCTGAGAGATCGTCTTGTAGATTTTCTCACCTTACATGATTTGACGCAGCGCAATGGAATTAAAAATTTTCAAAATAAAACCCTTGATTTAGTCTTCTCCGATGTTGAACGTGTTGAAGTTGTAGAATGTCTTTCTCCAATTAGAGATGTTGATAGGTATCATCCCCCCTTAGTCATCACACCAATTATAAAAATAAACAAAAAAAGTAAACCTAAACCCTCCCATCGTTTAAACTTTTTTAAGGCAGACTATAATGCCGTAACAAAAGCACTTGACAGTGTCAATTGGAGTATGGAACTTAATTCTACCAAAGGAGTTGATGGTATTGTTGAACATTTTTATAACATTCTTAATAATATAATTAAACAGCATATTCCAAAAACTTGTCGATATCATGGTTGTTATCCACCTTGGTATTCAAATCAATTGATTAAACTGCTTAAAAATAAACTGAAGCTACATATTAGAGTAAAAAAGTATCGTAATCCCTTGGACGTACTGGAGTTCAAATATTTGCGTAAGGAAAGTGCCCTTTTAATAAACATCTGCTATCAGAAATACCTACACAAGATTGAGAATGCAGTAAAAACTCAACCCAAAATTTTCTGGACGCATATTAAAAACCTGCGAAAGGGCGGATCCAGTTATCCGTCGCAAATGTTTCTGAATTCAGAAGTTGCAAATAACTCGATGGATATCGCCAATCTATTTGCAAAGCAATTCTCGTCTGTTTTTGAACCACCACATAGTTCGCCTGATTATTCTCTGGTAAATGAAGTAAAAATTTCTGGATTCACAAATGTATTTTATATATCTAAAGAGGCTGTCTACAGAGCACTTTCAAAGCTGGATAGATCAAAGGGTGCCGGGCCAGATAATATACCACCTATTTTCTTGTCTTCTTGCGCTCGAGCTTTATCGTTTCCACTGTCACTTATATATAATGTTTCTTTACAACTAGGAGTTTTTCCAACTAAATGGAAACTGGCACGGATAGTCCCTATTCATAAAAATGGTAAACGGGATTTGATTTCCAATTATCGCCCTATTTCTATACTCTCTACTATGTCTAAAGTCTTCGAATCCCTTATATACAGCCGTTTATATGCTACTGTCAAAAATACTCTATCTATCCATCAGCATGGTTTTGTTAATAAAAGATCCACGAACACTAACTTGGTGGCCTTTATAACTGATGTGTCGGAAATTGTGGACCGTGGTCATCAGATTGACGCCATCTATACTGACTTTTCTAAGGCCTTTGATAAGGTCAGCCACAGTATACTGACTGACAAGCTCAAACATTCAGGTATCACTGGGAACCTCTTGAATTGGTGTACATCTTATTTAAGGGATAGAAAATCGTCGGTGGTCCTAGATGGTGCTCAGTCTGAATATTTTTCAGCCACATCAGGAGTTCCTCAAGGTTCGACGCTCGGCCCATTATTTTTCAACATTTTTATAAACGATTTACCTGGAATTTTCAAACATAGTACCCCTTTTTTATTTGCTGACGATTTAAAATTGATTCGCCAAATAAATAATCCTACTGACTCTGATTTATTGCAAACTGACCTAAACAGGCTGACTGACTGGTGCGAAACCAATAGAATGTACCTAAACTGCGGTAAATGCTATCAAATATCTTTTTCTCGAACCCGTCATAAAATCATATCTAAATATCATATTAATAGTAATTTTTTAAAAGAACTCTCAACGATTCGTGACTTAGGAGTAAACTTAGATTCTCAGTTACGTTTTACAGAGCATTACGATTTCATAATTGCATCTGCGTACCGCTCACTTGGCTTTATTTTGCGCAGCTCAAAAGAATTTAAGAACTGGTCTACCACGCTATTACTCTATAATAGCTTCGTACGTAGCCGTTTGGAATATTGCAGTACCGTCTGGAATCCCTTTTACCAGACTCACAGAAAAAGAATCGAAGGAATTCAAAGGAGACTTGTTCGCCAGCTGGCTTACCGAGCTGGTATTATGAAATCAGTGACTCGCTACGAAGACAGACTTAAATATTTCAATATGAGATCTCTTGAATCGCGTCGCACTATAGCTGATCTTCTGTTTTTGTATAAGGTGTTTAATAATGGTTTCGATTGTCCAGCGTTACTAACCAGATTTAATATTAATGTACCATCTAGAGTTCCTCGTCAACCTCGTTGCCTTTTTAGTGCCCCCTCTTATCGGACAAACCTTGGTAAAAACTCACCAATAGTCAGACTCACCCATGAGTACAACAAGCACACTGGTATCTCTCAAGACATAGACATCTTCAGTCAATCTCTCACACGTTTTAAATCGTTAATCCTGCAATTTAGCCAATGACAAAAGTTTCTATTTTTCCTTTATTAACTGTAACCGAACTGTATATTTTTTTTTTTGTAATGATAAATTTTAATACATATAATTATAATTGAGTAAAATTTGTAATTTTTTTTTAAATAATTATTTATTATGTATGTATAATTAAGTGCTCATTAAATTTTGATTATATAATATTTTTAATAATTTGACGAATATAATTGTAATTTTAAATTTGTAATTTATTTGTAATTTATTGTAATACTTTTCGTGGTATATAATCAATGTTATTAAGTTTCTTTAATTTTTTTTAACTAATATTTTTTAATAAATTGACGAATTGTAATTGTAATAAATATTTTGAACGCTGTAATTTCCTATAATTAAAGGTGCAGAAGACCATGTACTTAAATAATTAGATGTAATAAATGTAATCTGTATCCTTTGTTGGAAATTCTAAATAAATAAATAAATAAATAAATAAATAAATTGATAAGATTAAAAATAAAAATATGTATTTTTTTTAATTTGTCATATGTCATTTATTATTGTCTTATGATTATATTGTATTAAAAATAGCTGTAAGGAATCTATGTAAGTATGTAAAAATAAAAATAAATAAAAATGATTTATTACTTTAAGTTTGTTTTTGAAAGTGGTCATGGTGCCTTACCTTGTTTTTTACCCGAAAACTTATATTAGCGTGATACGTAAGTAGGTACTTTTTGAATAACCTGGATTATTCTCTATATAAACAAAACAATTATTTTTTTATCTTTATATTATTAAAGGACATTTGTTCACCAGAACATATCGCCCATAGGAACAACTCATTACACACCACAATCTAGAGGATATTTCATACCCCCATTTCGGAGGCTTACATTTTTCACTCCATTGTCCGAGCACGAATTACACGAGCGTATTTGTTTGGGACTAGTCCTTACAGACCCCTATTGTTAATTGTAATTAAAAAGTTTACAAAGCCAATTTAGGGTCCAAATTAAGGTTTCAATGTAACCAGGGTAATTACGCTGATCAAATTTGTGCAAACTGTCGTTGTAATTAGTTGCTTTGTGTGGAGATGTGAAGATTGATTTGAAGGCATTGCTGGGAGATTTTTTTTAAGTATAAGGAGAAAATTACATCTTACTGTATGCAACAAAAAATAATGAAAAACGAAATCATCTTTTAAATATTACGAGAGATAATATTGTGTATGTGACTGCAATACTTTACCAAGAAACGTCAGCAATTTTTTTCCAAACATAATATAAAATTACAAAATTTGGTACTACACTGCAACACACACATACATACACGCACAAACACATTGATATACTAAGCAATAGTATTATTTTTTCTAGCTGCTTATGAAATGACGTGTTCAAGTGAAATGCAGATTCAATCCAATGCCAGCATTTATTACAACCATAACTTGATGCAAATAATGTATTTTATCACCTTATTAACATCATCGGAGAAGGAACGTATAAAAATATTCTTTCACATCACATAAAAAGCAGGGGGGCGAACATATTTTTATCACGGTTATAACTCTGGGGCATAAAATTTATAAGGTCAAACGAGCATAAGGTAACAAATGTTCTACCTTAATAAATTATTGAATTGCGCCCTGCGTAGGCCCCGTTTTATTGTTGTACACACTGTAAGGTCTATTATTATTTATTATGATTTTTACATATTATTGTTGTCGTACTTTCTACGTGTATGTAAAAAGTGAAACGATTTTTGGCTCAGTAATCAGGTTGGTTTAAAATACAATTTTACAATTTTTCTTGGTTGCAATAAGTATACATTTTTTTATATTTTTTTAATTATTATTATTGTATTTATTTGTTGAATTTGCGCCAAGTCGCCATCTAGCATACATTCCTTACCAATCAGGGTTGCCTGGAAAAGATTGCTTTTGAGCAATTAGGCCGCCTTTTAGTACCGTGTGCCGTGTGTTTTCATTGTATTTAATTATAGTATAGCTTATTTATGTTTGGTATATTATGTACAATAACAAATAAATAAATAAATAAATTAATTGTTAATGTTATTATGCATGTAATATTTTCGTAGTAGTATAGAAACAATTTAACTCAACTTTTTTCAGCTGTATAAACTTAGCCTTTATTTCATTAGAATCACAATTACTTCTTGAAGAAAATAAAACAGGGAGACAAAAAGAGAATTCCAAACCTTTATGTTTAATTAATATTCTGTTGTTTTGGTTTGTTTGTGGTTCAAACAACAATTATTTATGTCTGCGTCAATGAGAAATATTTACTTTTAGATATTTATTATATTATTTGAAGTTATAAATGTTTGCGTTGAATTTTATAATCATTTTATATAGTTTAATAGTAAATGCAAGAAAACTTTAGCTACCTACTTTTCTATTTCTCCTTTCCAAGAAAAATTCAAAAGATACATTATATGGTATTCGTAATTTTGCGTTTTCTTATATCCCTGAAGATTTGTAGTTTCATGCCTGTCTTAACTCTAATAAAGAAAGAAAATTATACCAGACCATAATATGATATCTAAGAAAGAGAACGTTACGGTTTTTATACCTTTTTCATAATAAATAGGTAGTAGGTTTCTAAATTAGAGTTACGCAACTGACGTTGAACGCAACGGAACGTTGAGCGTTTGTCCTAAGTACATAATAAAATAAAATAGTAAAGTTTAAAAATATATAACATGAATTAAAACTTTTGAAAGTGTAATGTGTACATATAACATGAATTGAAACTTTTGGAAGTGCAACAGTGTTTAATATGTAATAAAAAAAAAAAAAAAAAATGAGTACGGAAAACGAGATAATAATCAACGAAGTTCTCTGTTATATATCAAATCGCATTGATGTAATTGATGAACAAGCGATTACTCAAATATGTACAAATAGTTTTTCTGAAAAAGAAATAGAAAATGCTAAAGCCGTTATCTGTGAAAATTTGGGAACACGGATTACAACACGAAAAGGGGACTCAAGGTCTGTGAAAAATGTTCAAGATATAATTAAAACGCTGAAGGAAACAGAACCTGACCACCTACCTATTTTTGTGGCAAGAGATCTGCATAAAATTCCACCGGTAACTTTTGACCACTTGGATGTCACCAAGATTTTAAAAGAGTTAACGTCACTAAAAACTGAAGTTACGCAAATGAAGATGAACTTAATTACGAAAAGCGAAATAACTGAAATGCAAAATGACATGGTCTCCATTAAAATGAAACTCTGTGAGCAACATAAGCCTACTCAACAATCAGATGTTGTGGAAGATCAACATTCCGATTATGGTGGTAGACAGGAAAAGATACAGAAGAAGGTACCCTCATCCCATTCGACAAATATTCAAACGACCGCGACGGATGTATTATGCACAAAGGAATCGGTCGAGTCGAGGATAGTAGATACAAAGGTAAAGGCGAGTACACATACTTCCTCATTTCGAGACGTTGTTGCTGCTCCGCGAGAAAACAATAATAGAAATGACAGTGATGGGTTTCAATTAGTCACTAAGAGGAAGAAAAATACTCAGAGAAATATGCGCGGTAAAGGGCACGCGGACGATTTATTACAAGCTGTTCCTACTACATCAGCGTTATATATATCTCGAGTTCGTTGCGAAATTTCCGCGGATAAATTAGAGGAATACATTAAAAAAAGGGGGAAAGTGTGATTAAAATTGACTATTTAAAATCATTCAATAATCAAACAAATTTTAACACATTTGTAGTAACGATAGAAGCGCACAAATTGAATATATTTTTAAACGAAGAATTTTGGCCGCCTGGTATAGTGTATAGAAAATTTATTTATAAAAATAAAACCCATGGAAGTAATAAACGAACGCATCTATCTTCAAAATAATAATAAAAAAATGGCTACTAACATAAGAATATCTTCATTCAATTGTAAATCGGCAAAGAGATCTATAGAACATATCCGTCAGCTTTGTCACCTTTCGGATATCGTTGCGCTTCAGGAGACGTGGCTCATGCCACATGACCTTGGCTTTTTATCTGAAATTGACGAAGATTTCCTTTATCATGGAATTTCAGGTGTAAATGCTTCCGAGGGCATTTTAAAGGGTAGACCATATGGTGGCGTGGCTCTTTTATGGAGGAAGAATCTTTTTCAACAAACGAATATTATTGATACAGCCGAAGAAAATTCCCGTGTAGTTGCAATTAAGTTTAAGATAAATAATTTATTCTTTATTGCGATGAGTGTGTACATGCCCTGTGATTGCAGCGATAACTTAACGGAATTTACAAGTACGCTAAGCGCGATGAGCGCGGTTGTCGAAAGCTGTGATGTGCAAATGGTTTATATGCTAGGCGATTACAATGCTCATCCAGACTCTTTGTTTGGACGGGAACTTGGGGCTTTCTGTGAGGAGATGGACTGGCGCTGCTCTGACATTGATATGTTGGATATGCAATCGACGTTTACGTTTATAAGTGATGTGCATGGGTCAGTGAAGTGGTTAGATCACTGTGTCTGTACAATATCAGCCTCGCGCACTATTGTAAAATGTGAAATCCTTTATGATGTATCATGGTCTGACCATTTACCTTTACGGTTGTGCTGTAAGTTTGACATGAATATTCCGCCACCCAAAATCATTATGAGTGATAAGTATGCGCCTAATAAAATAAATTGGGGTAATAGATCCCTACAACAAATTAAATCCTATGCCAAATTTTGTGAAAGTAAATTAAAAGATACAGAATTAAAATTAGATTGTCAAAATTGTAGTTCGTATTGTTCAAATAAAACACATTTAAGTCTTATAATATCAGAATATAATAGAATAATTGACATTTTGCAGCAAGCCGCCATATATACATATATAAATAAGAAACAATGTAGGAATAAATGTATTTTGAAGTGGAATACTCATGTCAAGAAATACCACAAAGAAGCTAGGGCGTATTTTAAACTATGGATTATAGCTAATAAGCCTCGTAATGGTGAATTGTATCAATTGATGCGGTCGTCAAGAAATAGGTTTCGATCCGCTTTAAGAAAGTGTCAAATGGGTCAAGAACAATCCAAATATGATTTATTAGCAAAGTATCACACTAATAAAAATTTTGTAAAATTTTGGCGTATCACAAATTCATGTAACGGGACTAGGTCTATCCCTAGTACTATCGGTTGTGAAAGTAATTGTACGAAAATCGCAAATAACTTTAAAATGCATTTTCATGTTGATTCATTAGCGGTGAACAATTTATATTCTGGAATTAATTTTTGTAAACAGGTAGATTTTGTAATTAAGGATGTTGATGTAGTAAGGTCATTTAGAAGTGTTAAGAGAGGTAAATCCTCTGGCCATGATAGGTTAAATATTGAACATTTAATGTATGCAGGACCCTCTCTGATCACAGTATTAACTACTTTGTTTAATTATTTTATAAAACATAACGTATTGCCATTGGAATTTATGAGGACAACAGTTGTCCCTATAATCAAAAACAAAATGGGTGATCATTCAGATGTTAATAATTATAGACCAGTATCTTTAGCAACTGTATTCTCAAAAGTATTTGAACAGATTTTGCTACCATCTTTAGAGAATAAAATAAAACTTAATGATAGACAGTTTGGATTTAGGCCTAATGTTTCTACTGATTTGGCTATATTTTCTTTAAAAAATTGTATTGCTTATTACACAGAAAGAAAAACATCAGTTTATGCATGCTTTCTCGATTTAAGTAAAGCGTTTGACCGTGTGGTGTATGATAAATTATGGGGCAAGTTGCAAAGGTCTGGTGTGTCAGATAGCATTATTCGCATTTTGAGGTTTTGGTATCAAAATCAACAGAATGTAGTAAAATGGCAAAATTCACTCTCAGATACCTACGTTCTAAATTGTGGAGTAAGACAGGGTGGTTTAACCTCTCCTTTGTTGTTTAATTTGTACATTAATGACCTGATTGAGGAACTGAGTGCGACTCATGTCGGATGTCATATAGGAGGATTTAACATTAATAACCTGAGCTATGCAGATGACATGGTTCTCCTCAGTCCCTCAATCAGAGGACTCAGGGTGTTGGTGGGAATCTGTCAGAAATATGCAAGTGAACATGGGTTACTTTATAATGAAAAAAAAAGCAATGTTTTAGTGTTTCGGTCGGGGCGAGGTCCTGACAACGTCCCTCCGATATATCTTAATGAAACAGAGTTGGTTAATGTAAATAAATTTAAATATTTGGGGCATTTCGTTACCAGCACTCTGAGTGATGACGAGGATATAGAGAGAGAGAGAAGAAATCTATCAGTTAGGGCAAACATGATAATAAGAAGATTTAAAAAATGTAGTAGGAATGTCAAAAAGCTATTGTTCACAACCTACTGTCAGTCATTTTATACAAGTAGCTTATGGGTGAAGCATACACGAAAAACAATGAACACATTTAGAGTACAATATAATAATGCATTCAGGATGTTCATGGGATTGCCACGTTTTTGTAGTGCATCTCATATGTTTGTATTATACAGAGTAGATGATTTTTATGCTATAATAAGGAAAAAAATTTTTTCAATTAGGGATAGAATTAATAAAAATGATAATAGTATTTTAAAAGTTCTCAATAATGTACATAATTTTATCAACAAAAAATGGCTTGTAACTCTTAAATCTAAAAATAAGTATATGTAGTTTTACTAACACTAGAATAAGTACTACTAACAATATATGGGCAATGCTGCCTGATACAAATAAAGAAATAAAATAAATAAATAAATAAATAAAATAAATTATATACATTCTTAAGATGTAACTGTATGAAGTTTACGAGTTGTGTATAAAGAAAGTTTTGGAATTCTTACATTATCTACATACATGCCTTTCCATCCGCGGCTTCGCCCACATTTTCAATGATAAACCCGCATAGTTCCCGTTCCTGTGGGATTTCCTGAATAAAACCTATCCTATGTGTTAATCCAAGTTACCCTCTATAATTATGATAAATTTCGTTGTAATCGTTTCAGTAGTATTTGCGTGAAAGAGTAACAAACATACATACAAATCCACATACATCCATCCTCACAACTTTCGCATTTATGATATTAGTAGGATATGCAAGATACATTATTACCAAATTGTAACAATAAACATTTTCAAAAGATGTGAATAACCTAATGTCTTCAAAACAATTAAAAAGAAAAACAATAAAAATAAAAATTCGCGTTATAAAAAACTCATCTTACGATGTTAATGCAATAAAAAAATTATATAACTTCAAAAAGCACAGTACAAGGTGAACTCAAACAATTAAAAAGTTTCAAACTCGACTGCAACACTTATTAGTTAGTGAAATGATAAATTTTATGACTGTTTCTTTTACGACTTTAAGTTCAGGCCTCTTGAAGGGCCGTCTATTTTATTAGATTGTAATTCTTGAGTTTTAGTATTATATTTTGATGTAGCTTGAAGTAAAATTTCAAGCTGGATCTATTGGATTTATTGTGTTTGCTTTATCTATAAGTTTTAAAAGTATTTAAACGGAACATTCAAATAATACTATGTTATGTCTATATACTTTCTTTAGATAGATAGAGCGTCAATTCTGAATTCATTTCAAATATACTATGCTATATTTTAACTTAGATATCTACAAAAATATTTAGTTACCCGATCTTGAAAGGTTTGAAAATAAGGCGAAGGTATGAAAATAAATTATAAAATCGGGTTCCAAAGCATTAGATGTATAGAATATATTATATTCGCATTTTTGTAAATATTATTTACTCATTATTCTGTCATTCATAACAAAAACAGAATCTTAAAAACATAATACATAATTATTATAATATTATGTTGCCAAATTATAATGCAATAGGTATCTTACATAGCTTTAAACACCCATATAATTTAGAGGAATCTGTTCGATTCGAAAGTTTTCCTAAAACTTTTCCGTTAAACAAAAAGGCCTCGGATGATCTTTTTCTACTTTCGATTTAGATTAGTTTACTAACAGAACTAATTGCTATGTATTTATAATGAATGAATGAATGAAAAATACTTTATTGCACACTTAATACAGGATTATAAACTAAGAACCATACAAGTTACAACATGTACAGAGGGCGGTCTTATCGCTGTAAGCGATTTCTGCCAGACATATGTTTTCTATACTTCTTTAATATTATAAAGCTGAAGATTTTGTTTGTTTGAACGCGCTAATCTCAGTAAGTACTGACCGATTTGAAAAATTATTTCCGTGTTAGATAGTCCATTTATCGAGGAAGGCTTATAGGCATCATCACGCTAAGACCAACAGGAGCGGAGCAATGCGGGTAAAACCGCGGGGCACAGCTAGTAATAGATAAAGTGTTACACGTGTTTCGGCTATGAAAATAAGTAAATTAATAATAGGTAATTATAATAATTAGTCATTGATAACTTGATCCTCGTAATATTAATTTATTCCCATCTTATTGAATCATTACTCTATTATCTTTCATAATAAGGTAAATATATAATATTATCGTAAGGTAATGAGATTATTTATTTAGTAACTGATATTAAAGACAGGATAAACAATTACTTATTTAAATACATACAAAATGTCGATGCCTATCGGGAACGAGGTAGATATTTTTAAACGTGGCCGCGTGGGCTAGAGTTTCACTGACTTATATTTTAACGTTTTTTATTATGTTTTCAAAAATGCAAAAGTTATTTTTTTATTTTATATGTAGTTACCTAATAGTTACTAACCATGAAGACGTCTGTTTTCTGAAAATATATAAAATGAGTTGTGATTTTTTTGTTTGATTATGTTTCAATTTTGTAAAATATGGCCGGTAGAAAGCTATGCGAGTTTTTATCCCTAAGTGATAACACTTGCATAGCTTATTTTTTCTTGGTTTTACTTCAGCTCAACCCGAGCACAGTCGGGGCAAGTGGCTAGTATTACCTACAACTCATGATGTATAATGTACATGTAAAAAATTCATCATTCATCAATTCATCATCAAATTGAAACAAATTTAAAGCCCATGTCGCTCAAAAGTATTTAACTGCTTTTGGTGTCAAGTGAAGTCACAATAGAAAGGTAGATTCAAGCAAAAATCTAACAAAGGAATTCAAATTGGAACTCCAGGGATATAAATAGACAGAACGTTGTCACAGTAAAGAAAATACTAACAGTAAGGTAACTTAAAACCTTTTGTATAAAGATTCTTACGCAGCATTGGAGCTATAGCGTTATTAACTTTTAACCGAATTCAAAAAAAAAGAGGAGGTTATCAATTCGGCCTGTATATTTTTTTTCTTCAATTTGTCATTACAGTGTAAACTTTTCGCGATAATATTGTCTTTTGGCCGTTGGACGAAAACGTTTCATACGCTCTTTAAAGCTGGCACTTGCTACTGGTAAAACAAAAACGACTACATACTGGTCTCGTCGATACGCATGCTTTTAGTGAGTGAGCCGTTTTGAACGTTATACCTATAGGTTATATTAGTTTCCATACTGTTCCTATTTTTATACTGTGGCGATGTCACGTAGCGGAAAATAAGTGGGAGTGGTACAGTAAGTGATGTATTTGTTTAGCTGTGTTTGAGTTTCAATTGGAATCTTTTATTTTGTACTGTAATAAATAGGAATCTTTGCAGGGAAAAGATGCGTACGGTTTTATCAGCTGTTTTTTCAGGCTTTGACAATAAATTGGACATTCTTCTATTTTTGAATTGATTGTGTACGTGAATATTTTAATATAAATTAATTATTTTTCATTTTAAATATGTTAAGTAATAATTGATTGGATTGAATTTATTTTTAACTAGCGGTCCGCCCCGGCTTCGCCCGTGGTACATAATATTTACGTTTTCTCTACATAAGAACCATCCTCGTACTTCAAGGAATATAATAAAAAAAGAATTATCGAAATCGGTTCAGCCGTTCTCAAGTTATGCGCTTACCAACACATTTTGCGATTCATTTTTATATATAAGATAAGATATAT
Organism: Colias eurytheme; assembly: GCF_061535395.1. Classification (NCBI taxonomy): domain Eukaryota; kingdom Metazoa; phylum Arthropoda; class Insecta; order Lepidoptera; family Pieridae; genus Colias; species Colias eurytheme. Next base: position 4,610,012 of record NC_143001.1, read on the forward strand.
ATAGACCGGACTCTCAGTGGAGTTTCGTTTGCAAAAATACCGGACCTAAATCTGACTTCTGATATATATTGTATAGATCCCAGACATCCTATAGACAGATGTTGCCAACCAGTTTTGTGGTCCCCCTCTCCCCACAACGGTAATTAAATATGGCATACAAAGAAAAAAATAAAAATTTCCAAAACATGCCGCGTGGGGTATCAAATGAAAGAGCTTATTGAGTAGATCACGAATATATAGCATACTATAACATTTCTTACACTTTCTCTAAGATTTTTTAGAAAATTTACGAAAATGGTCCATTTTTGAGTTAACTTTAAACCACTATAGATTGAAAACTCATGAATATATTTTTTAAATTATTATTTTAAATAATTAACAATAGTCCATTGTTGACGATTCAATAGATTGTACAGTGAAATAGTTGCATGGGGGAGTGGGGAAAGCATTCAAAGATGGCGAATATATTTTCAAGTTTAGAAGAGGCTGATGAAGTTAAGAGGCTGATTCAAGAATGTTCTGCCATATTTTTCATTCTGTCAAACACAACGACAGTGCAGAGATAATTATTCTAAGCCCTGACACCGATATTTTTGTATTAGGCCTTTATTTCTGGCATAAACTTGAAAATATATTCGCCATCTTTGAATGCTTCCCCCACTCCCCCATGCAACTATTTCACTGTACGAACTATTGAATCGTCAACAATGGACTATTGTTAATTATTTAAAATAATAATTTAAAAAATATATTAATGAGTTTTCAATCTATAGTGGTTTAAAGTTAACTCAAAAATGGACCATTTTCGTAAATTTTTTAAAAAATCTTAGAGAAAGTGTAAGAAATGTTATAGTATGCTATATATATTCGTGATCTACTCAATAAGCTCTTTCATTTGATACCCCACGCGGCATGTTTTGGAAATGTTTATTTTTTTCTTTGTATGCCATATTTAATTACCGGGGTGCGGGGAAGGGGACCACAAAACTGGTTGGCAACATCTGTTTATAGGATGTCTGGGATCTATACAATATATATCAGAAGTCAGATTTAGGTCCGCTATTTATGCAAACGAACATCTCCTTGGAGCCTGCTCTAATATTTTCTCTGGTGAGTATAGATCTGAAAGATTATGTACTTTACTTATTTCACTAGATTTTCTTCTTCCTTCTATTAGCATTTAAATAATTTATACACATTCTGTCGATACAGTTACATCTTTTTATAGGTTAAATAATAATTCGTTTATGAATGTTTATCCAAATCTCAACTTTAACCATAAACTTCAACACTTTAATAACCAATCTTCACTTTTTCCAACATTTTTACCGATTTTTCTTTAAAATATTATTGAAAAGATGCAATTAAAGCGAATCGTAAAATTTGCGGCATTTGCGGTCGACAGTCGCGTATCGTTGAATATAATATAACCGATAATTGCCGATTTTATATCAATAACCGATATAATGGTTACATTAACGTGAATGAGATGAACCGCGAATAATTATTTTAAATGGCGTGAAAAGTATTCATCGAATTTGTGTTGATGGGAAATAGAATGACGGTATATGGGACGAGATGTAAATTTTGTTGATAAATGTTTGTATTAGGAAGAGAGTAATGATGTAGGTTTCAAAGGAATATAGTGTGAATAATTTTAAGTATGTTATGTTGAGGAAGGAAATTCTTGAATTATTATGTATACTAAACTTTCATAGCAAGATTTATATTATAAGCATTTTTCCAAGTCCAGTGACGATCGTACTTTTTTCAATACTTAGTCAAAAAGTGGGGCATCAAGGAATACGTGTCTTCAAGTGTAATGAAATGAAAAATACAGATACAATTCAATAAAACATAATAGGTACAACACTGAATATTAGTTATATGTTTATAGAAACACATACGTCGGCACCAATCTATAGTAATAGCCAATAGGTATTATAAAGCTGAAGAGTTTGTTTGTTTGAACGCGCTAATCTCAGTTACTACTGGTCCGATTTGAAACATTCTTTTAGTGTTAGATAGCCCATTTATCGAGGAAGGCTATAGGCTATAATATCATCACGCTAAGATCCATAGGAGCGCAGCAATGCGGGTAAAACCGCGGGGCACAGCTAGTAGTTATATATGTTTTTGTCGTCACCAATCATTTCAATACGTACCTAAATATACGTTTTGTTTCCAATTGAAAGAATTATTACTAAACAAATTGTAAAAATATCGAATATATCAGTTTCACAATGATTGCTCCTAATATTCTCTACATAAAACCTCACAAAATTTGTATTTTTTCTATATGTTGTAAAGATTTATTTTATAGGTTAGCTATTTGGCCTAGATATAACAAACTACAAACTAATACGTATATTCAAAACAACTATATCCAATATGATATATTGTTCAGAAGTAACAATTGAAAATTCCACTTTTGTTTTAGTCTGGTTAGCCAACATCACGCTCGAATTGAAATTATCCATTGGTTCATGAAAAAACAATATTGAACTCTGTATTCATTTGAAAATAATTTATAATATGCAAGTATCAGTTACTCTTGCGTGAAGAAATACTCTATTATTTATTTGAAATCACCTGGATTTATCTATACTAATATTATAAAGCTGAAGAGTTTGTTTGTTTGTTTGTTTGAACGCACTAATCTCGGGAACTACTGGTCCGATTAGAAAAATTCTTTCGGTGTTAGATAGCCCATTTATCGAGAAAGGTTATAGGCTATATTTCATCACGCTACGGGCAACAGGAGTGGAGCTACGGGGGTGAAACCGCGCGGAGCAGCTAGTAATTATATAAATCTATACGATTGCCCTTTTCAACCTCTCAGGAAAAAAGTGGTAATATTCAGTCACGTAATACATTTCTATGTAAGTTTTATATTATATATTTTGATATTATTAAGTTTTTTGTAATAAATTTTTGTTTTGCTTTAAAAATGTACTTAGTTGAATAAGGAGGAACGCTGGCTCCTAAGAGAGTTCCTCTAGTTTAGGAGTCAGCGTACATATTTTTGTAAAGTTAATGTTTTTGGCAGATAAAGATTTTTTTTTTATTATTAACCGATTTGAGTAGTTTTTTGAAGTTAAGTTTCTTTAGGCGCGTTGAGAGTAAAATTTCAAGATCGCGCCATGGCAATACCGTCATGTCATGGAGTAAGGCGACGATTTTGATATCTTTGAATGTTGCCAAAGAAGTTTTACTTCTGACACGTGTGCTTGGCTCACACGCTCTTTTTTTAGCTACCTTCGGATACATATATCATCTGTTTGGAGATTAACTTTTGAAAAATTAATATACCCACATCATAGCATTATTCGGCAACAGTTTAGGTAATTTAACTCAATCGATATCAATACTACAAATACATTTAAACATACAAATTCATATAATTCAAAGGTACATCCACTCTTACATGTAAGTACCACACCTCAAAGCTGATTCTTAATGTTACGCTTTCATAGTTTCAAAGTTACACTTTGGATGTCTGTTATGAATGATGTAAATGAAGCCAACTCAGGTATTATCACAACGAAACTCATATTCACACATTGCCTGCAATCTCTATTGCAATTGTATTACATATTCTTTTAATTGTGGCTTTTATAGCGCAGATTGGAGGGAATTTTTAAAATCTCGTGGTTTTTACACTAAATGAGCGTTATTAAGATGTTGTGTTTTGTTTTGCTCTGTTTTTCCTTACACTGTATCTGTTACATTACGATTATTATTATTAATTTTTTTCAAAGAAAATCTACTTCTAAATTTGAAACATCTCGATGTACATATTATGTTATTTCTCATTTACGCATTGCATTTATTACCTTCGTTTTAACGTCGATCAATTAGCACATATCTCGCAAATTCGTTCGATTTTAATAAATATCTACCAGATAAAATATATCTGCAATATCTACAATCGTTCCTGCATACCTTAAAACATCAACTTATCCAATGAATACAAGCCTCATCAATTTAAATAAATTGGTATCTATCGTTTAAACAACTTGACTATAGTATCTCCAATCCTTTCTCAATTCCTACATACGAGGGTAACAGACCCTGGCACGCTACCAAATGCCTTGAAATTGTCATAAAATGGCCGTAGTGTCGACAACTGCTGGCGATGTCAACACTTGTCGAAAATTGCGTGAATTGAATATGATTTTCATGAGATTATGGGTTTAAATAGATTGTTTGTAGGTGATATTTATTGAGAATGAGAATGTGTTCTTTAGTATTATAAATCATTTATATTAACATACATTTGGGGACTAAAACAAAGCCTTTTGCATTCTAAGTTTTGCATTGAACTGTTACCCAATATGTACTTGGTAACAGATAATAAATAATTATATAGTCTATTATGTTTATGTTATATACACACTGTAAACACTGAAATAAAGTACTAATAAATAAAAATAATATAAAGAAGTTCTTTCCCTTGCTCGAAAATTCCTCTTTTTAATAGTTTTATTCTTCAAGGCTATTTAACTTTGATTTTTTTAAATATTTTATTAATTTTTATTAATTATATAAATTCATACGTCTTAATATCCCAATTAAATTTCACCAATAGCTACGTTTCATTACAAACTAACACAATTTTAAGTCACACGCTAGCTGCAAATCTTAAACTTTTTAACCTAAGTAGCTGGATCTTCAAAGAAATATTTAAAAGTAAGGCTCTTTCATAAGGATCTGAAACACGGCGCCGAGGCCTCTTGCTCTAAGAGTCTAGACCTAGAACATAAAAATGCTACATGCAAAATATTCGTTTCAGATTTAGAAAGGATTTCAACGTATGTTAGAAATTAATGTTTGGAAAATTTTGAACATAAAGCTTTGCGATTTCAAAAGAGCATTGATACTATACCTATTTTACTTTTAAATGTATGTGTTAAGTATGTAGGTAATTTTATATACTTATTTATATAAAGATTACTTATTAGTTATATTACATTATAGAAATATGTATAGCGGTTCGTCTCGGCTTCGCCCGTGGTACATGTTTACGTTTTCTCTCCTTAAGAACCGTCCTCGTTCTTGAAGAAATATAATAAAAAAAAAATTAACGAAATCAGTTAAGCACATTTTGCGATTCATTTTTATATTAAAGATTACTTATTATACAGCTGGTATGTATGTTAGGTGCGACTATTTCTATTTTTTAAACGTTTATAAATATAGGCCGGCAACACACTCACAATGTCCCCGGCGTTGTGGGTGCTTATGGGCGACGCTGACCGCTTACCATCAGGCGTCGCGTCTGCTCTGTTGCCTCCTCTTTCATAAAAAAAAAATAATATAATATATGAAAATATGTTCTCTTATATTATAGAGTTTTTATCCCAAATTAAAACAATTTATATAAAATGAAACCAGTACTAAAATAGGGTGAAATTATATCGCAAGATAGAATAATCGTTAAATCCGACACCTTATTAATGGGCACAAGATTGGGGCTAAACCTTCCCTTTCACAGATTAATTAAACATGTATGTTTCACTTAAATTGATGGCTTGAAATATTATCTATTTATTAGAAATTCGACGCTATGTTTTATGTATAGAGGTATTATATTTGAGAAGGTTAAAGAAGAATAGAAAATTTAAAAATCGTTATGTGGTAAATTATTATTTTCTGTATTTTATCGATGACTATACGAAGTCTAGTTACAAATAAATGTTTGAGATTGAGTTTTAAGTTTTATCTTCAGTCTTTTTATAAAGACTGAAGATAAAACTTAAAACCATACTGATAATACCATATAGCCATAATACCATATTGAAATTGTTTCACCGTTTTAGGCATGGCTGTAATAAAAAAATACAACAAAAAAATACAGTAGATAAATCTTTGAAATATGTAGTAAAATTAAATAAAAGCTTGAAATAAAATTGTTAGTTAAATTCTGTTATAAATAAATATAAAAAAGAAGCCTTAAATTTTTCCTTTCAATAACTAATTAGTCTTATTAATTAATTCAAATTCATGTTGTAAAGCATTTTTATATTGTGAATATCTTGAACGCCTTTTAAAATTTACATCTTAAGAAATGTAGTCTTACAATTTAAACGTCCTTAATTATACATTTTCTTAAATCTCTATTATTTAAAAGAAATTACAGAAAATTGACTTAAATAAATAAGTAAACATAATAAATGGTCCATGTAACCTCGTTAATTAGTGACATCTATTTGTAAAGAACGTATATTATTAAGAAACCTACGAAAAGAAATTTCCATCTTAAATTTGTATAGAAAATGAACTAACAACCATGCGGCTGGTACAAAATTAAAATAAATATGAATTATTTCTATGGATCTTAAAACTTCTTGAGATTTCTTTAAGAAAGGTCTTTCCACGGGTTATATTTTGTTGTATCTCATAATTATTATAAAAAGTTTCAAATTCTGTTTGGAATTCATTCAAGATAACGACGTAAGTATATTTTTTAATACAAGCTTCAACGCGCGATTTTACTCAAGTCAAATAGCATATTTTATATTAAACCAGAATTATTATTAAAAATATGATTTTTCACAAAAATTTTCAGAACTAGACCAAATAATTTAAATGGGGCCACAAGCACCCGCTTTTAAATTAAAAATAATTATCAAAATCGGTTCTTTCGACAGGAAAAGTTCTAAAACAGTCTAATTGGGAAACACCTTTTTTGAATCACTTGAAAGAAGCTGATTCAATAATAAGTAACCAATTTTATTCATTATAATATACTAAATGAACATAATATTATAGAACCAAATACCACGTTGCCACGAGAAGTATAATTCCACACGAAGATAATATAACTTCAATATTGAAAATTCCCTGGACATCGGTATGAGAATTAACTGCGATGATGTGTTGATATTTTATAGAGCTCGGGGGGATCCGTGGTTAAATGGCGTTTAATATTTTTCACCCCTTACGTAAAAGGCGAGAGTTTATAAGGTTGTGTGTGTGTGTCTTATATACATACATTAATTATATTATGTATGCATGTATATATTATACAAATGTTATGTTGTTAGGTACATGGCGTCCTAGCTTCCAAATAGATATTCCAATTTGATTGTAGTAGTTTTAAAATTTTTTTTACCTATTGCGCTCTTTGATAATTATAATTAGATAGACCAACAAAACAATCACATTAAAAATTTATTAAGAACTCCATAATGTATTTTTTTAACTGAGTAGGTACATTATCAGTCTTATGGAAATAAATCAGTAAAGGGTTAATCCTTAAAATCAACACTGTTACATAGTTATGTTGTTACACTGTTATATGTTTTATGTAGGTAATTTTATATACTTACTAGCGGTCCCCTCCGGCTTCGCTCGTGGTACATATTTACGTTTTCTCTACATAAGAACCATCCTCGTACTTCAAGGAATATAATAAAAAAAGAATTATCGAAATCGGTTCAGCCGTTCTCAAGTTATGCGCTTACCAACACATTTTGGGATTCATTTTTATATTATAGATTTAAAGAAAGATTACTAATTATCAGTTATACTATAGAAAGATGTATAGTTAACTTTTACAATTAAAATATGGTAGGTGCATGTTTACGTTTTCTCTCCATAAGAACCATCGTCGTTCTTGAAGAAATATTATAAAAAAAGAATTAACGAAATCGGTTAAGCATATTTTGCGATTCATTTTTATATTAAAGATTACTTATTATACAGCTGGGCCCGTAGACAAAGTAACAATTAAAAAACGATAACGAAGTTAGAAAAGGAAAAATGTATGGGATTGACATTAGATAGACCACGTGATCTAACGCGGCGTATGTCAATCCCATACATTTTTGCCTTTTCTAACTTCGTTATCGTTTTTTAATTGTTACTTTGTCTAAGGCCCCTGTTATGTATATTAGGTGCGACTATTTCTATTTTTTAAACGTTTCTTAACCTTATAAAAATATAATATGTATGTATAATGTATATATATATATGTTCTCTTATATAGAGTTTATATCCAAAATTAAAACAATTTATATAAAATGAAACCAGTACTAGGGTGAAATATATTGCAAGATAGAATAATCGTTAAATCGGACACCTTATTAATGGGCACAAGATTGGGGGCTAAACCTTCCCTTTCACAGATTAATTAAACATGTATGTTTCACTTAAATTGATGGCTTGAAATATTATCTATTTATTAGAAATTCGACGCTATGTTTTATGTATAGAAGCACTATATTTGAGAACGTTAAAGAAGAATAGAAAATTTAAAAATCGTTATGTGGTAAATTATTATTTTCTGTATTTTATCGATGACTATACGAAGTCTAGTTACAAATAAATGTTTGAGATTGAGTTTTAAGTTTTATCTTCAGTCTTTTTATAAAGACTGAAGATAAAACTTAAAACCATACTGATAATACCATATAGCCATAATACCATATTGAAATTGTTTCACCGTTTTAGGCATGGCTGTAATAAAAAAATACAACAAAAAAATACAGTAGATAAAATCTTTGAAATTTGTTGTAAAATTAAATAAAAGCTTGAAATAAAATTGTCTCTTGTAAGTAAAATTCTGTTATAAATCAGTATACAAAAGAAGCCTTAAATTTTTCCTTTCAATAACTAATTAGTCTTATTAATTAATTCAAATTCATGTTGTAAAGCATTTTTATATTGTGAATATCTTGAACGCCTTTTAAAATTTACATCTTAAGAAATTGAGTCTTACAATTTTAACGTCCTTAATTATACATTTTCTTAAATCTCTATTATTTAAAAGAAATTACAGAAAATTGACTTAAATAAATAAGTAAACATAATAAATGGTCCATGTAACCTCGTTAATTAGTTGACATCTATTTGTAAAGAACGTATATTATTAAGAAACCTAAGAAAAGAAATTTCCATCTTAAAATTTTTATATTTGTATAGAAAATGAACTAACAACCATGCGGCTGGTACAAAATTAAAATAAATATGAATTATTTCTATGGATCTTAAAACTTCTTAAGATTTCTTTAAGAAAGGTCTTTCCACGGGTTATATTTTGTATCTCATAATTATTATAAAAAGTTTCAAATTCTGTTTGGAATTCATTCAAGATAACGACGTAAGTATATTTTTTAATACAAGCTTCAACGCGCGATTTTACTCAAGTCAAATAGCATATTATTATTAAAAATATGATTTTTCACAAAAATTGTCAGAACTAGACCAAATAATTTAAATGGGGCCACAAGCACCCGCTTTTAAATAAAAAATAATTATCAAAATCGGTTATTTCGACAGGAAAAGTTCTAAAACAGTCTAATTGAGAAACACCTTTTTTTTGAATCACTTGAAAGAAGCTGATTCAATAATAAGTAACCAATTTTATTCATTATAATATACTAAATGAACATAATTTTATAGAACCAAATACCACGTTGCCATGAGTAGTATAATTCCACACGAAGATAATATAACTTCAATATTGAAAATTCCCTGGACATCGGTATGAGAATTAACTGCGATGATGTGTTGATATTTTATAGAGCTCGGGGGGATCCGTGGTTAAATGGCGTTTAATATTTTTCACCCCTTACGTAAAAGGCGAGAGTTTATAAGGTTGTGTGTGTGTGTCTTATATACATACATGAATTATATTATGTATGCATGTATATATTATACAAATGTTATGTTGTTAGGTACATGGCGTCCTAGCTTCCAAATTGATATTTCAATTTGATTGTAGTAGTTTTAAAAGTTTTTTTACCTATTGCGCTCTTTGATAATTATAATTAGATAGACCAACAAAACAATCACATTAAAAATTTATTAAGAACTCCATAATGTATTTTTTTATCTGAGTAGGTACATTATCAGTCTTATGGAAATAAATCAGTAAAGGGTTAATCCTTAAAATCAACACTGTTACATACATAGCGAAGGAAAACAACGATTTCACTTCATAAGATATCAAATATCATTAATTAATTATCTGATGTTATTTATAAATATAAGGATATCAAATGCAGATTTACGATTAATGTCGTTAATGAGTGTATAAATAAATTGAATTTAATGACTATTTACGGAATTTTCAGGATTTGGTAAGTGAATACAAATTTCCAAATGTTCGTTTTATTTGTAAGGAAATAAGGAATCAGTATATTTCCAGTGGTCTACAATTGTTCATTTCATTTGTTTGGGAACCTTGATTTGGAGAAATACGAAAAAAATATCTTCAAAATGGCGGTTTGAATAAATTCTGATTGCAGTATTGTTAGTTTCGGGCATATGGAAAATTAATCTTGCATTGCCAAAAAAATTAAACCTACTTAAAAAATTTAACAAATAAAATTATTCGTGTTGATAAAGTAAAAAGTAAAAGCATTTAATAATATGTATTACCGAGTGCGATATTACATTTAAAATATCACAGTTATAATCGTAGATATTAGTAATTTATATCATTGTTTAATTGAAGAATCAGATTAACGAATAAGAGTAACTAAATATTAAATTTCTACACGTAGTACGTATGTCTATCGGATAATTAAAGAGATATAAATATATAATCCCCTCAAATAAAATCACATTTAACAGAAGATAAGGCTCGTACAAACGTAAAACGGGTCCGAAACAAAAGGTCGAAATCACGTAATTTAGCAAAATTCGTGAAACATTTTTCGCAGAAGTCAACGAGGTAAAACATATTATGAATACGTTCAAAGGACATAATCAATCTTTTATATAAAATTATCGTCAGAAACGTATCGTTTGCAACATAACGGTACGTTCACACAGTGTCGTGGTTTCTACCGAATCGGTTTTTTGCAGGATTCGGTTTATAGGTACCAGAATTGCAATGAATGAGTTCACGCATGCATTCGATTTCATGACACGGCAAAAAACCGAATCTTGCTGAAGTTGAGATCCGATTTGGCGATTACTAACCGATCCGGCCGTACTACAAAATTTAGTGGAGTGGTAGAACGCATTCGATACATGCATTCTTGCTAAAAAAGAGCCGGATGGTGCTTACACACACATGGGTACATCTTGATACAAGGCCGTCGGATACTACAATTATGGATGTGCTGTGTGAATACAACGTTTTTCCAGATACGATGAAAAAAGGATTCGGCAAATCGTGGCTCCGTGTGAACGTAGGGTTACGTGCCCTACCGTCATATTTCCTGAATTTTTATAATACACGCTGGTTAAGAGATCTTATGTTACGAGAAATATTATATTATTAAGGACCTTAGGTTGTTCATTAGACATGTATACTTTTATGACCTAGAGAACAAAATAATATGATGATTTTTATAAAGCTAGTCTTTTAATAAGTTTTGAGTCTAGACTACAAAGAGGCATACAGGTTATAACATATTGTAATGTATAAGAAATGGAACGAATAAAGTTGAAAATGTATTTTCAGTTACGTAACTTTTGGAAATTAGATTGCAGCTATATCTACTAAATTTAGTTGAATAATATTCGTATGTTAATCTCCTACCTTATTTAGACTTTATTATAGTAATTTTATATGTAGCGAATTAACTCTCTCATTTAATAGTATCATCAAAAAGCTATCTATAATCTGTATAATATGGAACTATTGAACTGTGTCAATGCATAAAATATAACTGAAAAGCTACTACTAAACGATTATTTTACGAAATTTACGAAACCAATTTAATAACATTAAAATTTTATAAACAACAATCTCTGACCATAGAAAGACCACATAGCAATACAAGAACCACCTCCAAGTTGTCCGAACTCTTTCCCCATATAACATGATTCGATCTCAAAACTCTGTACCGTTTTATTATAAATTGCTCCCCCATCCTACGATCGATCAGGCTTCGGTTCTCAACTCAATGGATTGAGATAAATGTACTCTATTCAAAGTTATATAGCAGGAGAATCCGACTCAGAAGTTTTTGTTGCTTGTATTAATATGTGGGTAATGATTGATTGGAAATTGCGTAGTCAATGGTACAAGGAATTAGTTGTAATGTATAGATGAATATAAATTGAGTTCATGAAACATGCCTATGCGACTTACAAGAAATGCTTACAATCAATGTTTTAAAAAAAGTTGGTATATTTTTTGTATTCTTAGAATTAGGAACCTCCTTTTTGCCTTAGGTGTTAAATCCCACATAGTTATCATTAAAATAATACTATGTTACTTGAATTGAATGAAAAATAAATTTTATAAAGGTATAAAACTAAAGTACATACCTACATGTTTATAATTTTTTTAAATATAAATTAAAACCACACAAAAATGCATTTTTAACTGCGTGACAAACCTATTGAATTTATTCAAACAGAATACAACGCACAACTCAATAGGTTATTCATTCCTGTCTTTATTAAATGACTTATAATGCGGAATCCGTTTTCAATATAAAATTATCACGTCATTTCATAAAGTAGACGTCGTTAGATGTGTATTGAATATCATTATCACTCAGTATGAAGACCGATGGGGGAAGTATTGATTATGTAATAACGCGCTGTTTTATTAGGGCTGTGCAAAATAGAAATATTTTATTTATAAATAATACATCGGTATATTTAGCGTGGAGATAGAGTTATATTTTATAAAAGTAAAATATACTTAAAAGATAATAATTTTCAAATGTTTGTTTAAGGGGTTTCTATAAGGGGTCCCATATGACTTCCCTCCCTAAAAAATCTAATTTAGTAGGTACATATTATTGTGTGAAATTCGTAATGAAAAATTATGATTTAAAGTAAGATTTTTCCAAATGGTCGGCTTTTTGATAGTGTTACATTTGGATAAAGTTAAATAAAGTTAAGTATAAAAATAAGGTTTATTTTTTATAGTTTAAAAAAAAATAACATAGCTAAGCTAACAGATACGCTCTGTGATAATATTATTTCAATCCCATGAAAGTATTGGAACTAATTGAATACCAATATCTGCATATTGATAATGGAAATGTTTTCTTATCTTCAATAATTAATTATTAATAATTTCATGCAATTCACTATTATCAGTTTTTATCAAAGACTTGAGGAGATGTGGCAGTTGATTCAATTTTTTCTCTGTAAGTTTTTTTTAACCCTTTCTTATTCCTGAAAACTCTTAAAAGTTTTTATGAAATAGTCTTTTTGAAGCGAAACTTCTTTAGGCGCATTGAGAGTAAAATTTCAAATTCGCGTCATGTTAATACCGTCACGTCATGGACTAAGGCGACGATTTTGGTACCTTTGAATCTTGCCAAAGAAGTTTCACTTCTGACACGTGTACTCGGCACAAACGGTTTTTTTTAACTACCTACCGCTGTTTGTCTAGCAAGGCTGGTAGTTTTAAAAATAGTTTGAACCCTGTCTCATTCTTTTTTTCTTTCTTCACACATTTTTTCTACAATACTTCTATTATTTACTAGATTTCAAAGAAAAACCCGCATAGTTCCCGTTCCTATGTCTTTGTCTTATTCTGGGTCATCAGCTACCTACATACCAAATTTCATTGCAATCGGTTGAGTAGTTTTTACGTGAAAGAATAACAAACACCCATCCTCACAAACTTTCACGTTTATATTAGTAGGATTTATAATTTCCCATTATCATGTAACATGTAACTTTTATTTAAGCGATACTCCTAGAGGCTAGAACTAAATTAGATGAGCATGTAAGTCGATGTCTCTCAAGGGGTTGTGTGGAAATTAAGGTCTAGTCTTAACTTTACGTAACTTTAAGTGTATTTAACAGTTTGTTATGGGAGTAGTGTAAAACTAATTGGGTTCATGTAATAATTAGTTTGGTATTGTGAATAAATTGATTGGTATTCATTTGTTTTTTAATGTATATTTGGTTTAATATAGTATGTGGAAGTTAAATGATTTTCAGGTCTAGCCCTGGTAATGTCAGCCTTGCCTGGTATATCGCCTCGACGCCGAAGTATGCTGAATAGAAGATATAAAATGCAAAGATTGGGGTAAGTTAAACATTCTTGGACATTTTACCTGATATCTAGTATAAAATAAAGAAAACATTGTATTATATAAAGGGAAAAGAAATGTGTAAACTCATTTTTACTGTGGACCAAGTAATAGAGCCTAGAGGTACCTTACATAATAACATTCATAAAATATAACAATTTACCGGCCCCGAATCTGCCCGAATAGAAATTTTTGTTAGTATTCATATTTTTATCGCTTTTCCTAATCCGAATTAGAGAAATTTAACATTTATTAACATCCATTCGGTCATTCTATTAGTTATAAGTAAATAATTCGAGGTATCCTGTTTAAAAGTATAGTTTCTGGTAAATTTTTAAATATATAGAAATAGAGTATTAAGCAGGTAGGTCTAAGGCATCGCTACGGTTAAGTGAAAGACGCGAATGCAATTCTATTCTGTCCTCATGATCAAGTACATTTTCTTCTATTAACTTTTTCAATTAATTAGCCCGAGAGTTTATATTACTATTTTTACCTCTTCATGGTAAATACACTAGCTTTGTTACTGTTGAAAGAGGAGTAAGAAATACAATGTGTCACGTTCCCTAACCTTCATCCCTGAGTTAAATGTCTAACAACATCTGACGTAGGTCCTACTTCCCAGTAGGTATGTTATTATTAATTTAGCTATGAATGACGTCTTTGTACGTGTAACAAGATTATGAAATATACCTATTATAGAGTTACTATTAATAGATTTAAATTCGTTTAGGATTAATGTAGCTTTCTAGCGGTGAATGTTTTAAAAATAAATAGGTTTTTAGCTGTTACAAACTTGGAATTTCAAAAACGTTAAAATAGTTTTTAGTTTAGTTTTATGAAGTAATAGTATATATTAAAGTAATTATTAAATGAATGTTCCAGCAACGAAACAACAGAGGAGCCCATACAAAACTGCATGTGTTCAAAAATTTACGACCCCGTGTGTGCGTCCAACGGAAAATCTTACTACAATCTCTGTCAGATGGAGTGTGAAAATAAACTTGAGAATGTGTATGTCGTGCATCAAGGAAACTGTATACCTTTTTAAAATATGTTTCTCTACTTCCTGATATGTGTGGGTTAGCTTATCTATCAGTTATAATGGCAAATAATGCCAATACACATTGCAACTGAATGGTCACTTTCAGCGCTTTCAGGGGGATACCAATTATGGTATCCCCCTGAAGCATTAGCTTTAAAGCAAAGTTTTAATTCCAGTTTGGAAATGAGAGAGCTATTGAAATTGATATTTTTGGTTTTATGGCATTCAAATGCTATAAAATAGGTAGGTCATCTAGCGCCAATTCTTTACCACATTAGAATTAATACTGCTATGGAAACCCCCTTAATAATATTTCTGATAGCCAGTTTGATAATTTCTTCACATAAATTTTCATATATTATTTGTCATTTTAATGAACAGATAAGCTAAACAGAACGAATATAGAATTAATCAAATAAACTACTGTTTTATAATCTATAAAAGTATTATCTGAAAGTGGAAAAACCGGCCAAGTGCGAGTCGGGCTCGCGCACAAAGGGTTCCGTAGCAGCAAATATAATAAATTACAGTTAAATCAACCTATCTCAAAAACTATAAGAGATACTTTGATCAAACCAAAAATCGTTGAAAGAGTTAATTAGCATGCATCACCTCTATTTTTTTTAGAATTTTATACCCCGTAGTTATAAAAATAGAGGGGGGGGGGACATACTTTTTACGACTTTGAGAGCTGATATCTCAAAAACCGTTCACTTTAAGAAAAATGTTTTTTAGAAAACTTTATATCATTTTAAAAGACCTTTCCATTGATACCCCACACGGGTATGTACATGGAAAAAAAAAATTTCATCCCTCAGTTACATGTATGGGGGGCCCCACCCCCAATTCTTTTTTTTACTATTTAGTGTCATATTTTTGTAGCGGTTCATACAACACATATTCCCATCAAATTTCATCACTGTAGTACTTATAGTTTCCGAGTAAATCGGCTGTGACAGACGGACAGACGGACAGACGGACAGACGGACATGACGAAACTATAAGGGTTCCGTTTTTGCCATTTTGGCTACGGAACCCTAAAAATCAGCCCTTTATATTTAATTAATTAAAGCTTAAATAAAATACTGAAGCTATATTATTGTCGTGTTATTTTTCTCATAAGATTTATCACAAGAAGAATAATTATTGCTATCTTATACATATAATAATATGTATTCCCCTGGTAACTAATAGACATAGTATTAAGGGTGCTTTTCCACTGCTTCATTTAGTTTGAAGTTTGAAGCGTGTAGCGTTTGAAGCAATAATATTAACTATTGGTTATTTACAAAACACATTCCTCGTGTATTATTGGTGGAAAAGCACCCTTATGCATAAATCGGCCCTGAAAGGAGCAAACATGTTATCCTTCGACCTAAAAGTTATAAATGAGCTCACGATTTTATATGAACTGCGAATCGGTTATATTACGTAATCTTGGGTGGAAACATATTGGGTATATTTATATGGAGATTTCATAGAGCCTACAATTTGACTAGCGATAGAAAATGTTTATGAGTTATGACTAAAGTTTATGACTCTTTTAAACAAAAATTAAGCAACATATTTGGATGAAATAACATAGTAGTTTATTGTCTAACATAATATAAATATATTAAGCTAAATGTGTAAATTATATAATATCGTTTCAGACGTTAAACGCTTCAAACTTGAAATTAAATGAAGCGATATGATTGATTCTCTACAAACACATTCCTCGCTATACATCCTTCCATGTTTAGATTTTTGAGATCATTTGCTTGATTCAATTCAAAATACAAACGAATACTCTTCTGAACATAATATGAATCTATATTCACTTCTTACTCGCTTATATACACATTTCACTAGGTATACTTAACTTACTGCCTCTCTAAGAAATGCATTCATTATAACATCCCTATAAAATAATATTCTGTTACGCCAATTAGTTTCGCAACTCAAAGCAAAGATAGTTCAAAACTTTGCAAGTTTATGCGGCGTTTCTCAGTAATTGCTGAGATTATGTCATCGCTGAGACTCGTTTCGTCTTTTGTTTGAATTCGTTGTATGATATAGGTATTATAATTATAACATCAAAGGTAGGTAATTAGTTACGATTGATTAATTTATAAGTGTTAGGGAGAAGTTTAGTGTTTTACGAAGTGTTGTTTTATTTCAATGGTCTCTAAAGTGTAAGATATCTACGTGTTTATTTTTGATGCACTTAACTGTTTGATATCAAACTTCTGCAGCAATTTGTACACATAAAGTTTAACGACAATGCAGCGGGTTAAGTACAATTTTCGCACGGGATATAAAAAAATAAAAACAAGAGAGCAAAGGTAAGAAAGAGCTCGAGCGTCTTTTTGTATGTAGGTAGGTAGTTATAACTTCTTACACTTACGTGAAAGCGAATTTGTCTACAAAATATAAATAATTAGTTCTCATTATACTACATCATATGTTTTATATAACTTATGAAATACTAATAATTATATACAGTGTGTCCGGGCATGACATACCGATATTTGAAGGGGCTATTCTCCAGGTATTTTTATCGACAATTCAACCCCTCTACAGTCCCCTACCTCACCCCCCTCAAAATGGCAAACCTATCAATTCGGATAGTGAATTTATGAAAATTGTAATAACTTCGAAAGTGAGTGTCACAAAATACTAAATTTGGTTTTATTTGAACAATAACAACTTATTCTAGGGACTACTAAACAAATTTAATTGATAAGAGTGATGAAACATACTTTAAAAAATTCGAAAACCATTTTGAGGGGGGTGAGGTAGGGGACTGTAGAGGGGTTGAATTGTCGATAAAAATACCTGGAGAATAGCCCCTTCAAATATCGGTATGTCATGTCCGGACACACTGTATTATCTATAAATTTAGTTTTTTTTATTAATAAATGAACTATTTTAAAAATATAAGTTGGAAGAACTAGTTATTTGCCACGGTACTTAAAACCTGAACTGAAGCACTCAATACTAATTTTAGTACTTTTTGAGTTATATCACAAAAAAAGAAATATTTATTATGATAATAGACCTTTATATTTTTATACAATTGTACCTATATTAAAAAAAAAAAAACTTTTTGCTCGCCTTAAAATTATAAATATAACAAAGTTTTGCACGTGTTAAAATTTCTATAAATATCAGTCTAGATAGTGCACTATTTTGCGCAATATGACCTTGGCCTATAAAAATAAAACTGTAACAAGATAGGTCGTGACTATGCATTTATTCGAGTAATTAAACTATGCATTTTGTATACGAAGACATGATTGGCATTAATGAATAGTGGGCCTTATTTATTTATTTCATTTAATTCAGATTTTCATCCATATAATTGTTAGTATACCTTAAAACTATGTTAGTATATTATTATGGTTTATGACCTTTTTGTGGATGCTTCTTTAATTATGGAGTATTTTTATAGAAGCTTGACGTTTTTGTGGTACAAAATTAGTTTGATTCTCTATTTTTATTGTAAAGGACTAAGCAATAACTTTCAGTGGAAATAATTTTAGAAAATACAATACAATACAAAATTCTTTATTTAACACACACAATACACATACAGAAGAAAAGAAAAGAAAAGAGAAAAACATTTAAGACAGATACAACATGTTAAATAGGCGGCCTTATCGCTTTCAAGCGATCTCTGCTAAGCAACCTTTGGATAGGATTAGAGTAAAATAATGAGTTGGTTAGGAAAGAACTTGAACGTTTTCAAACTATATTACTTTTACACTATTTTTAAGTTAAGTTTGCTTTCACATTTTTTTATCAATTAGTGTATTTTTTATTTCACCATTAATCGCAACGCAACACATTGGATTAAAAAAGGAAAATATTTAATAAAATATTATTTACTATGTAGACGTAATTTTTAGAAAGTGAAACCGAAACTACTGAGCCAATTTTGAAAATTGTATCACCACTACAAATCTACGTTATTCCTACATAACATAAGCATTCTATTATTAAACATTTTTTTCAAGTCAACCTTTGTAAAGCTATTTAAAAACACAGCTTTTCATCAGGGACTTTAGACGGAACAATAACATTTCCGCCTGAAATAACTTGAATGTTGAAATGTATGGACAAATGAGATAAACATATTCGTTACCAACGACCCAGGTGTACGGTAAAAATTATTATACTAATTCCACATGACATGCATGAACGATTATTTTTATTATAACCGGGTTGTGGGCTGAACAATTTGTTAAAATGTTACTTTATGCTGAAGATTTGAGTTATAGTATTTTTCCTGTTATAAACGTGAAAGAGTGTTTGAATACAACAAAACAAGTACATTAACTAAATATTAATGACTTATCTCATAAGAAACAAATTGATGTAATTAAGAAAGATACACTTAAAGCGAGCAATAAACCTTATTATAATATTTATCCTTGAAACATTTACTCCGGTCAGAAGTTGATTATTGCACGCCTCATAAGCGAAGCGTTGAGGTGGGTACTACTGTCACTTCGCGCAAAACATCTGATTTTTCAAACTTAAAATGTCTTTATGTATCATACATTGCACTTGTAAGATAATACATACACACACATATTAAGAAAAAACACTATTTTTAACGTTCATGATATTTTTGATGTCATTTTTGTTATTTAAACTAGTTAAAAAACAGTTTAAAAAAGTTCTGTCTTGGACGTCCGTGTGTCTGTATGTGCGGATCCTTTTTCTTGTTAACACGATAGCGACCATAATACTTTACTAATCGAGTCTTTTTTTTCTCTTACGCTTGAGTATGCTCAGGAATAGAACCCTTTCATTTTTCAGGGTCTGATTCGATGTGGTTTAATTGTTATTAAATAAACAAAAATAATACTTAATAAATATTTATTAAAAAAAAATTATGAGGCGTGCACTTTTGGATTTTCCAAATTATTTATTAATACGATGCGGTGTATTAGATTCTTCAGTTCAACTGCTTCAGTCGTTTCATTATATTATTATTATATGGTTATATTATCAAGCTTCTTACTTAATAAAGGTAGAGTAGTGTAAAGCAAGGACAGAAATGGACTGGACGATAAAACACAGATAACTTTAAATTAATTATAATCTGATATTATTCTTTAAAAACTTCAATCACAATTTTTTATCACACTCTATCTTGCGTTAATTTATAATTATTATTAAATATAGTTAATTGTAGTTAAACAATTCCTATATTTTCGAACACAACGAAAAGCAACGAAACTATAATATAATAATATTATTAAACTCGCTAGAACATATAGACAGATTGGGAATTCAATTAAATTAAAATGCAGATATGACCCACTTGAAAAGAACCATTTTCCACCTACATCATTAAGTTGGTGAACGAAAGTGTCTGTTCATTCATTTATCGTATAGATTTAGTAGAATCTTCCTCGTTCCGAAGTCCATTATTTATTCAAGCAATTTGTCTTAGTGATTCCCTCGGAGTGGATCTTTCTATTCTTAATATTGTTAACTAACTCGTATCTTGCGAGATTTTTACTGAGAAAGTTGTATGTAATATGGTCTTTAATTGGACAAATTGGGTTTCAGGTTTTGCTTTTTTTTATTGTACAATAGGGAAGCGCTTGGCCACAATCTCGCCTGATGGTAAGCTGAGATGTGGCCTAAGATGGAGCGCGCTTCCAAATGTACCTGTTCACTCTCCTCTTGAAGACCTCCAAATTGTACTCGTCGGGGAACACAGACAGCTTGATCATAAAGTAGTTTCGAAGTTAATGTTTGCTACAAAGAAAGTACAAACAAACAAAAAAAAATCCTTTTGATAACATTAGTACCTACTTATCTACCAAAACACTATCAAGAGGAATGATTAAATAGTAGATTTAGTATTATATATTATTATATGTAGTAAAGGCAAGCTTTTTAGTCAGGTGATATTATATTCTAAGTTACTCTTTATTTCATAATGAATAAGAAATATTTTCGGGTCACAATGTGGATTTACTTAATTGTGAGATACGATTGAGGTCACATTAAATGTCCCTAAAGGTCAAGCTCTATCACTGCGATATTGAAAGATCTAGCTTGCTTCTTTATCGTGTGTAGAATTGATAAAATACCACAAGAAATGTTATATTTATTTCTATATTTTTAACTTTTGTATTTGAATGTATAAATAAAGAAATATTTAAACCATTTTATATGCAAAGAAACAGCATAATGTATTCTATCTATAGGCTTTCTATTAATGGCTAAAACCACATTCAATATTGTGGTTTTACCTGTATTCTAACCAGTCCCAGTCAATGTTACTGGTTAGTAGAGTTTAATGTATTTGTAGTTAGTTAGTTAATATCAAAAGTATGTTAAAGAAGTATCGGTTTATTTGTACATATTTATAGTCTGATTACCTATTAATCCGTAAAGAAATCGATCACTGAAACGGACGGCCATAAAACCATGGTGAATTCACAAAGTTTAAACAATGACAGTAAATTTATATATATAAAACGGTCCGCCCCGGATTCGCCCCTGGTACATGTTTACGTTTTCTCTCTATAAGAACCATCCTCGTACTTCAAGGAATATTATAAAAATATAATTAACGAAATCAGACCACCCGTTCACGCGTGATGTCGCGACCAAGGGAAATAGAGATTCATTTTTATTTATTTTATAGAGATAGAGCAATAAAATTTGATCATTTTATTTAAAGCACGGCCTAATTCAAAATTAATCAAAAACAAAATTACTAAATAATTAAGACTAATTATTAAATTACTTTGTTTCATCAACACATTGTTTTATTTGGGAATGATATCGAAATTTCAATAATGATGTAATTTGAATTAAAATAATATCAGGTATTACACGCCTTATTATACTGCATTTCAAAGGATTAAGGATTCAAATATTATATGCACAGTTAAAATTAGCTAATGTTGCTCTTCAGCTACGCAAATATCTCCACATAAAAAACTATTTCAATCTGTCACTCTGTTTCGACGTGAAAGAAAGACGAGCAAACTGAAAGTGAATTCGTTTTATGTTTTCATATTTGAATATATATTTTATTTAGTTATGATTTATGTCTATAAAATAATTTTCTAACTAAGATTTTTATTTGTCTAAATATAGAGCACTTTATTAGACTTTGGCAGAAAGGATAAGATCCTACCATTTTGACAGAACGGCAAATAATCTTGGTAAAATCATACCACGCTGTGATAGACAGTAAAAGATACACCATGGATACAACCGAATAGTAAATTGACATACATACAGTAATAGATACCATACTGTCACAGATTGACGCTAAACTATACAGTACTAGCTTTCCGCCCGCGGCTTCGCCCGCGTTTTCAAAGAAAAACCCGCATAGTTCCCGTTCCCGTGGGATTTTCGGTATAAAACCTATCCTATGTGTTAATCCAAGTTACCCTCTATACGTGTGCTAAATTTCTTTGTAATCGGTTCAGTAGTATTTGCGTGAAAGAGTAACAAACACACACACACATAAATACTTTCGCATTTATAATATTAGTAGGATAGTAGGATAGGATACAATACACATCCTCGAGACAAACTTGTGACGTATACATGACGCATAATATACTAGACGTGTCAGCATCCTTTCATCCTCTAAAATATTGCACCCCTTCAAAATGCAGGCTATGTTTCTGCAACTCATTACGACGCGAATTCAATTTTACCAGAGACGAGCCGCTTTGTGTCCTGTAATTAATTTTGATCAGAGTTATGTAATTAATTATAACCCCAGTTCGTACTTATCAATGGCTATAGTTTATTAACAAGGCATTTTCTGATGATGTTCAAAACGGTGGATAATGATTTTAGGACTTGGAATATAATATTTGTAAATCGAACTCATATGTTATGTTATGTGTATTTTCGAATTTAATAAATGCGTTGGTGCTGTTAGTTTTACTTCTCTTTTTGTAGGTAGTCAAGCAGAGATCATCGTAGTGAATTATTAACATGCTTTGTACAATTTTTGTGTATTGTTGTATTTTATAACTAGCAGTCCGCCCCGGCTTCGCCCGTGGTACATATTTACGTTTTCTCTGCGTAAGAACCATCCTCGTACTTCAAGGAATATAATAAAAAAAGAATTAACGAAATCGGTTCAGCCGTTCTCAAGTTATGCGCTTACCAACACATTTTGGGATTCATTTTTATATTTATATAAATGATATTTTGGTACTACTATACGATATTTGGTAATGTAAAATTCAATATTATGATTGAGATCAAAGTAACTAGTTTTACTTTTAGAATTCCATCGGATAATTCTAATCAATTGCCTTTCAGAATCTTATTGTTACAACCAAATTGTATGTATTGTTGCCTTACATCATTTGATCTAAGATTGTTGCAATACAAAATAGTCACTATGAATAACATTATGATATATTAATTGATCTAGTGTAAAATAAAAAAAATTCTTCGTTATAATTGTTATTGGACAGGCACCTATTAGTATGGTCTTAAAATTAAGTTATTCTACGAAATACGATGCGCAAAAATTATAATGAACATAATATTATATGAATTTCATTTATCAACACAGACGTACAAAGGCGAATGAATACAATAATCCCGCGTCAACTTATGCATTTAATTACGAAACATGGGTACAACTCAGGAATTATAATAAGCAAATCCTTGGTTTCATTCATGTATGTGACGTGTGTGGTGTTTGGGGGAAGCGACAAGCGGGTTGATAATGATTATGACATTAAGTAGACAGATTACAATTATAATTTTATCAAGGTATAGGAAGGTAATTCCAAGTTATTCCAAAGGGATCCTATTCCTCTGCAATAAGCATGCCAATAATATAATTACAAAAAGGGAATATAAAAGTGAAAGAAAGAAAGAAACCAGTTATTCTAATACCATGTTATCTTAATATAAATAAAATATAATTAAAAAAATAAATAAAACTAAAATGGAGTCGCATAGCACCAGCTGGAGTCTCTACTCCTCAGAATGCTACATCTTCTTACCTAGTCGCCTATTTCAGGTGGCAATTAGAGTCCAACAATATCTGTTTTATATTTAGCTATACCATTAAAACTAAAACCCCGCTATAAGTTCCACATTTGTACCACACACCGCATCGTTAAGAGCGTGTTACGTGTATTCGTATAGCATTTCACGAATACTTTATAAAAGCGAATAGAACTAATTGTTGTATGCCGCATCACACTAATTATTGTCTCCTTGTTCACGGGTTATAATAATAATTAATAGGAGAGAAGCAACAGAGTAACAAATGAAATAACTTATTACAGTTGCTTTTGCTTGTTTCGGTTTTGTTTTGGAAAGACTGCAGTGTGAAAGTCAATATTGATGAACAATTATTGTAATTTGTGTGTTTGTTTAATTAGTTGCAATTACACACTAAGCAGATTTTTATCAATTTTTGCATAGTTATTTTGTTCTACAGATAGTTATGAATTATATTCGGTTTCCGTTGTTCAGTTCAAATTCGTACATATCTATTCGTAGATTTTTTTTCCAATTTATCATAGTTTTTGAAAATTAACAGAATCTGAATACAAATGTAGAAAAAAAAGTCGCTGAGTTTAAACGAATCTAATTTTCGCTATGAGATAGAGTTTTTACGTTATTACTATTTTTGAGCTTTTATATTATTCTATTTTCCTCTACATATAGTAAATGGTAATATAATTTTAAATCAAGGCTCGTTATCGATGAGCTTTTTTCTCTACATATTGTAATTAATCCCCAATCAAAAGCCAGATAGTATTTTATCCAAAAATCCACAATCCGAATCGTAACGCCTGCAGGGCCTCACATTATTAATGGACCACTTAACAAAAGGTCACATGTAGATAAACGCAATAAGCTTATCTTGCCTCGAGCGATTAACTTCAATCTATTATGTAATCCCTGACACGGTCATGATGGCTATTCCGCCAGTAATGATCACTTTATTACCACATCTAAGGTACATGTAGACAATGAAAGTAATGACGATTAAATTATGAGAAATCTGACAGATGTTTACCGGGAAATTATGGGAATAAAGGCTTTGATAAGGTTGCGACTAAGAGTTCGTACAGGCTACTTCTTCTTCTACTTCGTCTGTAAGAACTCTAAAATCAAAAGGTCGAAGTGTCGAGACTAGATGGTCGTTTAAAATTTGTTATTTTGTCGTTTGATAAGTTCTTCGTTAAATCAAAAGGTGAAAGTGTCGTGACTAGATGATAGTTTTAAATAATTTTTTTAATTGCAAGACTGATACATTAAAGACGGCAAGAAAACTAGTAAGACTATAAAGAAAATGTAAAATCATCTGTCTATCAAATTCCTGTCATATAATTATAATTATGGTCCAAGAATTATGGTCTAATAGACTCTAGTCTGATAGGAGGCTTGTGTATCTGTAGATGCATATTAAAAGAGACTTGGTTATATTTAATAAAAATATCTTAAAATAATTTCTCAGACTAAGATGGCGATGATGAGCTATATGCGCCATATATTAGAATACTAGGTATTATTGGAAACCAGTGTTACAGAAATTTCTCAGTAAAATTTTCTGGTGTTGGTATCATTGTAATGTATTTTAGCTGTTTTTGCATTTGTATTAAACAAATGAATGGCTATGTCTAATACTATGAAATAGTTATGTTTTATATCTACATGAAATTTGAATATTAAACTCAAAACTACATATTCTAGACGCTTTGTTAGTTCGTTGACTTGAATATTACACGTAAGTTGGGTTCTACTGCGGTTTTGAATATCATAATATTATGATAATTATTGTAATGTTATTGTTGAATTTGCAATAGCAAAGTTTACACACTATAAGAGATTTTGATTATTTATTATTGTGCTTATTCTGAAGATGTATTAGATTATTAGAATGTAAGGAAAATTAAAACAACATTTTCAATTAGAATTTGTATTAGGTACATGTTTCATATCATGAGAACTACAGATTTTACGTGGTTCCAATTCTATGATGAAATAACATAAATGATTTGTTTTTTCAAATGTTTGGAAGGACTTACACAAAAAATACTGAACGAGTAACAATTTTTTCATCAGCAGAAAGCTACATTATTCCACAGTTACATACAGATTATATTTTATTTTATTTTCCATCCTGGATCAAAATAAGTAGCTGCTTAGATGTTAAGACTGGCTGTTACGTAAAATTTTAGAATTATAATTGAATCTAATTGTAATTTTCCCACGGACTTTTTCACAGTACATATTTTAAAAGTCAATACAAATGCCGCGTCTAGCGACGACATATTCCTTTCTCTGGCAGTTCATCAGGCATATATTCATGAACGTTTGATTGTCGGTAGTGCACACGGGAAAATAGACGTTAGGACACTTGTTACAAGGCATAGTTGAGTTTAACGACGGTAGGATCCCTTTGGGCCGCAATGTTGTCGTTCTTTGGCTTCTCCGTACTAACACTATGTAGGCCAAAAGTACGAACAGTAGTTTTACTGTAAAAACAAATGCTTAGTAATATAAATCATATTACATAGAATAAGGATAGGTAGGTAGGTAGGTAAGAATAAGGTAACTAGAAACGCTCTTTTGTCAAAATTAAAAAAAAATCTGACCAGTAACAAAAAATCTATATTAAACGTTTAAGAAGACAACCTAATTTTTTTTATTATAAATTTTTGAAATCTAAATCGCTGAAGTAGTGTCTTTATTCTTACGCTAAACAAGACTTCTTGCTACGTTTGTACCCACAGACTTAATATACATGTCTGTGTTTGTACCAAATTTTATATTTATCCAATCAGCTGTTTCTGAGTAATAATAGCAACAACATACTTACATAATCTTTTGAGCATTTTACTACAAAGGCTTCTAGGAAATGCCAATTAATTTCCTAATTGCCGCCAAAATCACTTCAATTATCGGAGTTAATGATATGTTAAAATTAATCACTAACGAGTAATAAAACTGAATTATCATGAAAAATATGAGGAAAACTGTTAATAAATGAAACATTTCAATCGAACACTTTATTACGTTCCTTCGTGAGAAATATAAAATAATAAAATTTTGTAGGCTATTATAGGAAGGGGAACAAAGGCTACAGAAATATGAATAGAATTTATATAACATTCGATTTTGATGACACTTCCAGTGAGTATACTGGAAGTGTCATGTAGGTATAATGTCATGCATACAGTAAAAAAATGAACATGAGTAAAATACAATTTTTTTTTCGATATAGATTTAACTAGGCATTTTTTAGATGTTCAAATTTATCAAATTTTATCGTTATTGGCTGCTACTTGTCCCTACTCCGATCGGGTCGACATTTTTGTAGGTTTTACAAATTGTAAACATTTATTATCCTTTTAATTTTGATTCTATTCAAATGCAAAAGAAAAGTTTAAAATTGAATTTTTTTTCAGTTACATAATATTATGCTATCTAATAATCCAAAATTCATTAGAATCCGTTCATCCGTTCTTGACAAGTTTATGTGTATGTATGTTTTTTACCACATAAAATAATAAATCCAATTATAGTTTGTGTTACACTATAATTAAGGCAGTAGTTCATATAACGTGATATAACATTATATTGTATGCGATGCTCTCTAGAGATAGATCAAGGATTGGAAAATGACTTTTATCTTTGAAGTTAATTCTTTTAGAATCTGAGGCGTTGTTATGGACGGTATTGGAAAAGTTATAATCGTAGATGGGCAAGGAAAATAATAAAATGTCCTTATGTCTCTGTCCTTATGTCCCTATGTATGCTTCAATCTTTAAAACTACGCAACGGGTATTTATGCGGTTTTTTTAATAGATAGAGTGGTTCAAGAGGAAGGTTTAAATATATAATTTATTTTAGACAAAGCGGGTGAATCCGTGATGGGAAGCTAGTTTATAATATTAGTACGAATAAAATTATCCTAATTAACGGCCAAGGGTGAAAATAAAACAAACAAACAAACTCCACATATTTAATACTCAAACGGATTCAAAAATTGAATGCAATTACCCCAATAAAACATTTCTACCTGTCTCCCCTTCTTCATATTCAGGCAATTCATCCAGCATATATTTGTATATGTTTTATTATCTGTACCACATATGGGTATGTATACTCTGGGGCAGTCACAGTTTTTTATCTCGTCTATAAGCGGTATGGTATCTATGACACGTTCCATGTATGATGATTGGAGATTGGCAGCTTCGATCGGATTGAACTGTTTGTTAACACGAGGATCTTGGGATATAACAGAATATAATGCCGTTATAATGAAGATTAGAGCGCTATCTGAAATTTAAGACGGTAATAATTGCACTACAGATGATTTTTTTATGGTTCTGAGATGAAATAATGTTCTAATTAAATTATGGTTTATAGCAATACATATTTTAAATCGATATTATTATTATCTAACTAATCTGATTTGTACATTTTCACGATAGAGCTGAATTTTTTCTGGAATAAAATTAAATTAAAAACTCTTAAACATGGTCTAGTGCAAGATACATTCCAATTAGTAAATCTGGTTTATAAAATACTAGCGACCCGCCCCGGCTTCGCACGGGCGCAATGCTGATACTAAATAATCTAAATATAAATACACTACAGAAAAACTGTGAACGTTGTATATAAAAACATAGCGGCCCGCTCCGGCTTCGCACGGGTATAAAATAGAAACCCGGCTATCTAGCCGGGCGGCCGGCCGGTACCGCCGCAAACGCCACGTCCCGCAATTTTTAAATCTGTAATATCTTCGAAAATATTCACTTAAATCATTCGGTGTAAAGGGCCATATAGATCTATATTAAATGAACAATGTATTCAAGGTATTTAATTGGTTAAGGATTAATGCTGTATTGGTTGAAATCGCATCGAAAATTAGCCATTATTTGTCGTAAAAAGTAAATGACAAAAAAAAGTTATTGTGGGTTATCCATAAGAGATAGACATATACCATCGCGGACTTTTCTGTTGACCTTTTCAATGTGTATAATACTTAGTACATAATTTTGATAAAACTCGTAGGGTTCAGCCTGCGTTTGCAATGTAAGCGGAAAAAATGTAATTTTTTACGACATCACATTAGAAACCTCAAAAATAACAGTACTTCTCCACTATTTAATGGATATTATTATACATATAAACCTTCCTCTTGAATCACTCTATCTAATAAAAAAAACCGCATCAAAATCCGTTGCGTAGTTTCAAAGATTTAAGCGTACAAAGGGACATAGGGACATAGGGACATAGGGAAATAGGGACAGAGAATGCGACTTTGTTTTATACTATGTAGTGATCTCGCATAAACAAAAATATATATCTTAATCCATAGGTAATTTATAATTTCAAGTTATTAAATTGACGCTTTCGTTGACTTTATGTCTTATACAAAAAATATTTGATATTTTTTAATTCAGTATCAAAAACTTTTAATGAGCTTGGAGCGAAATTTATAAGGCTTTGCCCCAAATACTGAGGTCAAAAAGATTGTTACCTATCGATGCAATATCTGGTATTACTGATTTCAATCAGACGACCTTTCAACATTAGAGTTCTATGGAACCTTTTTCCGAATAACAATGAGTATACTTATCAACAATGTTCCTTGAACCTTTTAGAATACATTATTTCCTACGTAATATAAATAAATAGTGTATCAAGAAGTTCTCAGAAAAAGCCCTGTTAGTGGAGCTTTGATATTTTACTAAAACTAAAAGCAGATCATTAAGAATTGTAGTTTCTTGGAATCAATTACTAGACATCTTTACAATTCATGTTATTCGTAAATGTATACAAAGATTTTTTAAATACCGATTCCAACTAGATTAAAAATAATTAGATGTAGCTTGTGTTACAGTCGCACCTGTAATTTTTTTATAGCTTCTTTAAATGTGGTTTTGAGAATAACTTTTCTCTTAAGTTACTACTAATAATGTATAAAAAATCATACAAAACAGCTATTTACTTGACGAAGATATAAGAGCTGATAATAAAGACTATCTCCTTTGTATTGTATGTCCCCAACCCCATAATGGCCGTTCCCAATATTCAAACTACGGTTAAAGATAGACAGCTATCGCCGATAGCCAGTAAGGTTCTATCTATCGTAAGATAGATACGATATTGGGAATGGCCATTACTGGCTGTCAGCTGTCAAAACGTTATTGGGACGCTCAAATAGACAAATTCAAAGAGAAAAATTTACCTCTAGGCCTCTAGTAAGCAGTTAGTCCTCCAGACGATAGATAGAGATCAGAGATAGGTTAGCTTATCGCTAGTAAGCTTATTGGGACGCCAAAACAAAAGATAGATAGCATTTTCTATTTTTAGTAGGGTCAAACCGAAGATAGATACGATATTGGGAACGGTCATAAGATCAAAGACGCGATCCTGATATTTAAAAAGTACATACTTAATACAAAAGTAAAATACCGGTACCAAAATGTGCATATGTACATCAGCTCTACTGCAGAAACCATGCAACATTACGAGTTTATCTTCTGAATATCCACAGATTACTGTTCCGGAAAGTACAATGGAAATCGACCGTAATGGCTGCCATGAATCCAAGTTTCGGGTCAGACCTTTTTAATCCGATTAACGGAAATACAAACCGATCTATTCAAAAGTTTTTTTTTAATAATGAATGAAAAGCTTGGATCATTAATGCAGTGTTTTTATACGTGATAACGTAAGCTTATGGTTTTTGTAACGAAGGCTTTGAGTCGGATACGATTCCCAATTAGGGCAAGCTGTATTTCGTTAGCATGGAGATTGTAAGCCCAATCACTGTGGAGTTGTGATGTCTGTCTTTGTCTCTAGTTATAATCGAATTTTGGTCCGTCTAGACTGTTTTAAAAAGGTTATGTTAAAGGACATACATCTATACTAATATTATAAAGAGGAAAGGTTTGTATGTATGTATGTATGGTTTTCACGCATAAACTACTGAACCGATTTTAATGAAATTTAGCACACATATAGAGGGTAACTTGGATTAACACATAGGATAGATAGATATAGATAGATAGATTTTATCCCGGAAATCCCACGCGAACGGGAACTATGCGGGTTTTCCTTTGAAAACGCGGGCGAAGACGCGGGCGAAAAGCTAGTAAGGTATAGAGACAAATCTTGGTTTTGAAATAAAATAATCATACTCAGTATTTAAAGCCAGAAATAAACAAGGATAATGTGAATTGTAATGTTTGTTTATAATATCAAGTAATTAATAATTGCTTACAATAATATTCCATTTTGCACGAGCCACAGAAAGCTGAATCAAAGAACGAAAGTACAACGAATGAGTGAGATATGATAAGAATTAATTAACAAAAAGTGCTTTGATGTAATTGACTTAAAATAGCCAATGTAATAACTAACTATGAAATTATGATAAGCTAGTAGCTGATAAGTTACAATCTCTGGAATTAATTTCTTAGTTAGAACCACAAAAAGAAAATTATAAAAGATTTGGCATATTATTTTAATAATTGCTAATCACTCAGCGTTGCTATCAAGTTAATAACATAAACCATTATTTTTAAATCTTCAAAAGTGTTAATTAACCCGGTTGACTATGCATATTACGTACAGGCTCAAAATAATGTACTCGTCATTCATAATTTAAAATATAATATTCACGGTTTATTCAATAAAAACACACACGAAATCATCATAAACAATTTATTACAAATCAGGAAAAACAAAACACGGCCCAGTCCGCACCATTTTAACCTTCGGTTCCTTCTTTTTAATAGTATTTAGGCATACTAGTTTGCATTCATTGGTATAAGTAACATTATCATCTCCACACACAGGATAGTATACATAGGGACAACTCTTGCAGCCTTTGTTTGGTACAAACTGGTCCATGTTCTTGACATCGACTGAGAATAAGTTGTAGAAATCTCGGAAGAACTCTATGGAATCTCGGGGAGATATGTGATTGAGTTCTGTGCTGGTTGTGTGTTTTAGAATGATTAAGTGCACTGTAAATAATATACATTATAATATAGATAGTTTGTATACGTATAAAGTTCGCCTTAAAGATTATTTTTTAACACTAAGAAACTTAAATTACTTTTTGGTTCATCACCATCATGTATCACTTTTGCTATCGTTAAATTGTACAAGGAATATAAGAAAGGTACATAAGGTACATAATATAAAGAAAAGAATTATGCAAATTTTAAATAGTTTAAATATTTTTCTAATAAAACAATTAGGTACCTACTATGTCATAAATAGCTTTAACCACCTATAACTTCAAAAACCCTGACATAAAATAAAAACTAAATACTTCCTTCCTGAATTCGATTTCCAACATCATAATAATAAGATTTTAACACGAGTCTATTCCAATCTCAGCTACTTACAGAGGTAAGATAAATTGGTAATTATCTTCACTCGCTTGTACATCGTTCCTTTGGTAAGTGAATTTCCTTTGAAAATTAATTTATCGATAATTAGATGCTTGTTAGACGCTTAATTAGGCGTGCTAACTGCTAGCTGCACTTTACTGTTTGCTTCGGAAATGTTTATCGGGTAGGGAAATTTATTGTTTATGAATTATTGAGATAATATATTATATACTAGCTAAATTTATGTAGTTTTAAATTTAGTTTTATAGCATTAAAATGATTTAAAAAAGAGAAATTTATTTTAAAGAATATAAAATAAGTCATGTAGGTACATAGTTACAAAAAGTGATAAATTTAATTTGTTTCGTTGTTATGTTGAACTGTATTTTTATGAAGATGTAATAGATTTAAGAAAAAATATATCTATCTGTCCTTCTACAAGTCCGTTCAACTGATGAGATAGGGACATCCTCGGTAATTAATTATAATTTACATATACACACAAAAGACAGTAACTACCGAAATTAATCAGCAAGAAAATGTAAGTTTTCTATGTCGCTTCCTAGCAACACTTCATTTTCATAAATGAAAGAAGCCTTATTTCGACTTAAGACGATATTACATAATAACTTATTTTGAACGATATTTCCATAATAAATTCAGTTATTTTCCAATAAAAAAATATTTAGTAACAACAAAATCTTCAATATTAATCAATGAATGGTCAGAACTGGACAAAATTTAAACAGGACCAACCCAAAGGCACTAGCTTTCAAATAGATCGATTCAACATAGCATCGAAATCTGTTCACCCCTTCGAAAGATCTGAGGTAACAATCCAAAAAAAATCGAATTGACTCCTCTTTTTTGAAATCGCAGTTGCAAAGGTTAAATTATGCATACAAAATAATAAGTGAATTTTAACAAAATTACTACATAATCTTGTTCCACTAGTTATGACTCCTAGAACACGTAAAATAAAAGTGCTTAAAATAAACGAGGCATGAGGTCACGACACCCCCCATTAGGAGTCAATTGGCGAATCGTATTGTCATTGAATAAAGAGGAAAATCAGGGAAAAACTATTCTGATTTGTTTGTGTGGTTCCTGTAATATGATAGCAATATTATTTATACGTTTATTTTATTTTTATGAAAATGAAGTTAAACTTTTTTTAAGTGTATTTCAATTTTTTGAGTATTATTTTGCTTAAAGATGTAGGTATTAATATGAGTCTTTAGTATCTAATAAACTTAATTAAAATCCTATTCTACTAATATTATAAATGCGAAAGTTTTTGAGGATGTGTATGTGTGTGTTTGTTACTCTTTCACGCAAATACTACTGAACCGATTACAATGAAATAAAGCACACATATAGAGGGTAACTTGGATTAACACATAGGATAGGTTTTATCCCGGAAATCCTACGGGAACGGGAATTATGCGGGTTTTTCTCGTTTATAATAAATGCTATTTTCGTCTACATTATGTTTGACTGATCAATTAAATCCGCTAAACTAGGTACCTAATTAAATAACTGGATGAACTAACTAGACGGCTAATAATTATTATGCCTTCATATTGAATTAAACTACCGGTTTTAGTTTAGGTAATGCATAAAACATAGGTAATAGAAACCTTTACATTGTATTTAACAAATACGTGAGAATATATAAATTGTAATTTATTGAAATAATTAGTTTAAAATATTTGTCGTTGTAACTTTGTAGTTTGTAGCATTTAATAATCATTAGCGTACATGTATTGTTAATAATACTTAATTACTATTAAAGCAGTGTGTAAATATAGCGATTAAAATAATAAATTCAAACGATATAAGTAGATATAAATATTATAAACCGTTAAAATCCTAATCATTAGATGAAACGTAACTCAAAAACCGCAATCATTTATTCCGTCGTCAGATAATTTTTTCATCGTTATTGTTGAAAAGTTCACAATGAATTCAAAGCGGAAAGCCTTAATACAGAGTAATCAAATAAGATTGAAGCGGGAGTCTGTCAAAAAGATATTAGCCGGGTCTACACAGAGCGAGCATCCTCGCGAAGCAATACAAGGCTCGGTCTGTGTGAAAACGCCTATTACCTATATCCTGCTTCATGCTATTTTTTAAATAGAGAATGCACTTCCATATCTATGGCCTTCGGGGAAAAGTTATGTCGGACTCTCATTACGTACGTAAAACAAAGGCAGTTGATCTACAGATTAAACTGAACTGTATCCCGTCATACCAAACAGATAGCTGGGGCTACGAGTACTCCTGTGAAATATCCGAAATATCCACGACAGACGACCGGCCTACTACACTTACCCTTAATAAGCGCATACAATCCAAAAAAAAATCTATAGCTGCTGAACGGATAAACTTAGTTTTCGGAGATAGGTCTAAGATTATTTATTTGGTAAAGAACGTAGGTATAGCAATCGCACATCGATTGTACACGTTATTCTCGGTCAAGCCACGTCCACACTGACCGAGCTGCTTCGCGTAGCAATTGGTTCGCGAGGCTGCTCGCTCTGTATACACCCGTCTATATGGATTGGCCGACTCGAATATCATATTCGAAACTTCGTAATTTTGGCGGCTTTGAGAGTAATCTCGTAAATAGAGGAGTTTTGAAAGCGATTTTATTAAATGCGATGGGACTCTCCTGCTTATTAAGCGTGGAGTAAATTTATGTATGGTTTTAAATTATGATAACTGACAAGTGATGTGGGGCTATTCGCGGAAAGTTAAGTGTGCAATAGAAATATAGAATGGAATAGCGGTTAACTATATTTTGCAAAATATGATGAGTATATTAACTTACATAACTATGTGTTAATTAATAAAAAGTATGTTAAAGATATTTTGCAGAGCATCTAACCTAAACAAAATTCTCGGGATCGTCTCAAATGCTGGCAGGTGTGTAGTTCAAATAAATTAAACTTGTTAAAATAGCACAAAACAATACAGTATTCAAATCAAATCAAAACATGTCCATCATTCAAATTACTAGCACAAAACTGTACCTAATTCTACTTGTTACCGAAATACAAGGCGTTCTATCTCTGCAGCATCACTACATAGTATAAAACAAAGTCGCTTTTTCTGTCCCTATGTCCCTATGTATGCTTAAATCTTTAAAACTACGAACGGATTTTTTGTAATAGATAGAGTGATTCAAGAGGAAGGTTTTAGTATATTGCACGACTCATGATGCGAAGCATCAGAGAGTGCTTTACGATCGAAAAATTTTTTTCGCCTCATTTTTGCAGCTATTCTTATTATTATAGCCTTGTTAGTTCACGGAATCAAGATATTTTGCATACTATTGTCGAGATAATTTAATGGAGATTAATCCCATACTTTTTAAAAATTGATTTACTTCAATAGAATTGGAAAAAAACACCGAAATAGGTCAAAAAATTTTCCTGTCCGTCATGTGTGAAACCTGAAAACACTATAACTTGTGAAAAAATCCATCATTTGAGTTAATTTTTTTTTTAAATATTCTAATCGACGATTGTAGGTCACTGAATGCGAATGATTAATTAATTCAGTGTCGTTTAATTGCAATTAATAAAAAACGAAAACTACAATAAGTTTTTTAAATGAGCATTATGAGTCGTGCACTTTTGGATTTTCCAAACTTTTAATTTAAGTATTATTCTTTAGACAAAGCGGGCGAAGCCGCGGGCGGAAAGCTAGTCTGATATAAATCGTACAAGCTCACTGATTTCACTAATAAAGCTGGAACGAACAAATTTATTCAACTAATCAAACGGGAACGGTCCTTGCTCATGTGTCTTTCCATAATGTTATGTCTTATTTTGTCTTGTAAATGGTGTTGAGAGATTTTATAATATTCAAGGCGGTTACTGCCTCAGAGCAGTATTTTTTTCAGTATGGGAAAGTGATGTCAATTTCATGTTAGTATACATTTTTATCTAAAAAATTCACCATTAATTGAGTAGAATGTAATGTTTGCTGTTCGTTACAATTATTTTAATTAAATATTATGAAAAAAAAAAATAGTTCATAGGTTTTTTTATTGTTTAAATGAAATAAATGATATCAAAATGAAATATAGGATTTTCTAATGTTAGCGTGCTATCTATTCCGAATTAAAGTGAATTGAAATATAACCAACTACAGTCTTTAGTTTTTCTATTACCCTTGTGTCACCAAAGAGCGGAAAAGCGTGAAAAAACTGCCGATCCCAAAAAACGCCGTCAACATTTTATCCCAAAAAGAATCTTAACATCCAAATTTATTTTGCAAACTTGCTAAAATAAAGATATATTCGATTCGACATCACAAGATTAATGTGGCAAGTTGGGGGCTCCTGAAACGAATTCTGTGTAGATATTTAATCTATATGCTTATAGGAAAGTTTTTGTAGGGAATATATTATTAATTATGTGTCTTCCTTTTCGCTGTGAAGTTTGTAATCGATGGAATTTGAGTAGGGAAGTTCCATGTCCCCAAGTGGGGTAAGGGGCAGATGCATTATTCTGTTTCACTGATCCATTTTCTTTAGGGACAAGTAGGTGATCAGCCTTCTGTGTCCTACCAGACCGAGATTTTTTTCTACGTCTCCACCGGGAATCGAACCCAGGACCCCTCGGTGCTACGCTCATGCGTCAACCACTGTTCCAAGGAGGCGGTCGAGTAGGGTCTATAGCTGTTATTAAAATTAAGACATTTTAGTGATACGATGATAATTAATACTGATAATATAATTGCCAAAGTTTCGAAGTTTGATTGTATGAATGTGTGTACATCAAACTTGCTAAAGTTACTGAACCGATTTTGATGAATTTAATTGTTGTAGAGATAGATCCGTATCTATCAAGGGCTTAGTAATTGTTTACAAAGCTATACCAACTGAATATAGACCGATACTAATTTAAAAAGCAATAGGAGCTAAATAAAATTAAATAAGATACCTTTTCTTTCTTTCACGCGACTCAATGAAAATCAATCACACCATTTTTATTTTATCACCAATCTCTATGTAATAAGTCTTGAAAATGTATGGCTTGGCTAAGATTCAAGGTTTATTTTCACAGCGCTATAAATCGTAAAGCAAGATAAAAGAGGCAAGGTGAATTATTATAGTAAAAAGTGATCGTTGTATTGATTAAGGAATACCTGTTGAACATGATACAGATAGTCTTTAGTGTTTATGCTTGCCTGGTACCTGGATAATCCGATATAAATATATAGACTATCTATACTAATATTATAAAGCTGAAGAGTTTGTTTGAACGCGCTAATCTCAGGAACTATACTGGTCCGATTTGAAAAATTATTTCGGTGTTAGATAGCCCATTTATCGAGGATGGTTATAGGCTGTATATCATCACGTTAAGACCAACAGGAGCGGAGCAATGCGGGTGAAACCGCGAGAAACAGCTAGT
This sequence comes from Colias eurytheme, assembly GCF_061535395.1. Lineage (NCBI taxonomy): Eukaryota > Metazoa > Arthropoda > Insecta > Lepidoptera > Pieridae > Colias > Colias eurytheme. The sequence continues at coordinate 4,647,831 of NC_143001.1, forward strand.
ATAACAATATAATATGCAAAAGTATGTTTGATCGTTTGTCTAATTTTCTCTAGCTAAAACGATTTATGCCTGGAGATAGTTATGAGGCTAGCTTTTCTGGCATAATCACATCAGCCTATTCCCGTCCACCGCTGGACGTAGGCCTCTCCCAGATCGCCCCACTTTTCTCTTTCTCCGGCATACCGCATGTATTATGTCTGTCTGGCATAATATTATTATATTATTGAGATAATTTTTTACTTTGTTATGTTCCTATTCGCTATAATCGTATATGTATTCATTCGCTAGTATAAAATAACATATTTTTGAGCATATAACATTATAGAGAGTGGACCTTTATTCAGTGTCTCCCTAGAGGCGTAGAATGTGCGCGTATACAATGAGCTATGAAGAAACTATGAAAGGTTCATCTGTATTTATTTTAAAATCATATTTAAGATTAGTAGGTCTCTTTTATTAACTTCGCTTTATTTTTTGTTAAATATTGTTTAAGTCTATGCTTGTATTTCAATATTGGTGATTTTTTTTTTGGCTTTTGTTTGATTTTAAGTTATCATTTTGTGTTCAGAAATTTTAATTGTCGGGTTAAAAATACGATTCATTCATGATGTTTTAGAAGTAAGTACTTAATTTCTAATTGAATAACTTTTGTTAGTTAGTTTATATAAAGGTTTTTGATTCAGTTAAAGATAAATATATTACATTATATCAGGTGAAATCTGCTCTACTATTTTCAACGAAGTACTTCAAAAAATCCCTATAAACCATAGTTGGTTTAATCCAAGCCCGTTTGAATAGTAATTTTATCGTTATGAAAATCCACTAAGCACTTGTATCAATCTATTGAAATATGGTGGTTAAAAATAATATTCAATGTGACCACGTAAAAAATTCAATCGTTGATATTTTAAGCCTTTTATACGCGAGGTTTTAACAGCTTGAACTAATTAATGGGTATGGATTTTTATATCGGTGAATTTGTGATTTGACATAATATTTTTATATCAGCTATAAGCTGGTTATTTAAAGAAATCAATTGGAATGTAAGAAATCTGTTAGTGTAGCAGTCTAAAAATCGATTGATCATAAACAATTATAAATACGTCCCTAACTTAGTAATTGAATGGTAGCATTGAATTAAATTAATCTTAAAAGATTAATTTAATTTATAAATAATTTCTGAATTTCATCGTCTATTCTTAATAATGTTTAATCTCCCTAAAATTTAATTTCATCTACACGCATTTGCGATTCTCTTCAATAATAGCGGTTAACCACCTCGTGAATAAAAAGCTTTATATTGACGAATAGTTCAATCTATTTCCGTTTTAGAAATACTTTATGCCCTGAATATGTATTGAAATATTGCAATAAAATGAAATGCAAAACTGTTTGCCATATTTTATGTGAATTTGGGTTTCGGATTTTGGACGCAAAATATATATTTTCATTTATCTATTGGAATCGATGTAGAACTGAAGTGCACCAATTAATAGGGAAGCAATAAAAATATAATATAAGGCAAATAAAATGACAAAAGGATATGTAAAAAATTACATGAAAATACTGAAGGATGAAAAGCATGCTTTGCGCAAGCAATTAATAATATCAAACATCATAATAGCCGTTTTTATATGCAGTAAGTTTCACAGAAACTGCTTTTCATGTATCATTCACTTCATGAAAGTTTTTTAATCTGTTACTAAGTCCAGAATGGTTTCTGATAAGCTTATCTGTAGGTTAAAATTGATATATTGTTATTGTAAAATTTATCAACTAGTGGTGAAACTGTTTCTCGGTGGTCGGTTCTAATTCTATTATCGACACACAAAAATAAAACTCAATGAAAATTGCTATTCATCTATTTTGCCGACATGCATTATTATCTGATCGTGGAAATACTTTTCTACACTAATTTTATTTTGCGGCTGAAAGTATTTCACAGTTAATCTCAAAGATTTCAGTGAAATATTAATTTTAATTTATTCTATTCTTTAAAAATTTATATTTATAATAAGACCTGACATCAACTATATAAACTTCTAAACAGATTTACAGTGGTGTAGTACACAGTCAATACCATAAATTATATTTTTTCAGACATCCCCCTCACAATACCCATGAACTACAATCAAATGATCAAAATGTTCGGTATGTCAGAACCGTTCCAAATACCGAATATATCCAGAATCGTCGATCTAGAAGCTATGACAGACTGTAAATGCCCTCGAGTGTATTGGCCGGCGTGCGGCACGGATCACGTGACGTATGTTAATGCGTGTATTCTGAATTGTCTGAAGAAGACGTTGAAACGATTCGGCCCTTGCATTACGTATAGACGGAGTGAACTGTTTGTGTATATACCTAGACATTGGAAGTATTCTTGATGTGTAGTCTCACTGAAATAAATATTAGTAGAACATTTGAAGTTTTAATATCACAATTACGATGCAATAGCGAATAGGTGACATGCGACGCATATTTTTATATTGTAAGAATATAGTGTTATAACCCTAAACATGGAAAAGTAAGTTTTCATTGTACCCAGTATATAATATCTATATTGTATATGTTCATAAATTCAGCTCATATTTTTTTCTTATTGTTAAAATCATTAGATACTAGGAAAATTTTACAACTACTATAATATCTCGAATCCTATAGCGTTACTGCAAATATCTTCCCTATCCCTATAACTCTACCGAATCACTTATTAAACTCAGCATTTAATATAAATGCTATCAAATAAATCCAACGCTGTACGTGCAAAAAATAAAAGTCTCATAATGTCCTCAAACAGAAATGAAATATGTGTAATATTCGTTTTATTCGGCGTAACACGTAGCTAAATTGAATGAAGGCTGTGCCTTTATGGTGTTTCGTATTAAGCCTTCAGATCCAGTGTGACTGAGAAAACAAATAATCCCGCGGCGAGTTAATACAACGATAATTAAAAGCAAGTGTACATACAGGTTGCGTACCTCTGACTTTTATTAACTTTATTTCGATTTAGAATGTGGATCGTGTCTACTGTATTCAATAAAGTTATTTAATTATAGAGAAAAAGGATTTTGAAATGTCATTCTCGGATTCAATTTAAAAAAGTGTTGACTCTTGATTTTAAAATGTATTCAACCTAGTTATGTGCCGAATGGATGGATTGTATTACAAGTACATAGATTCTGCAAATCTAACTCTGATATTGGAGAGGCTTTTACAAATCTAGTATTCTAGTCATTCTATTCGATGTTTAACGTACGTGACTATGACACGTATATAATATGGCACGCGTGATATTCCTAAGTTACATTATTTGACATGATTTTCATATATCATCTTTTGCTCACCTATATTTTGTGTTAGGGTTAAAACAATTGAAAGTGTTGTTATGTAAAAATAATGGCTTTAAGGGTATTCCATTTTAATCTTATATGTATTTACAAGACAACTGAACATAGCCTTTTTTCTATAAAACATCGCACGTAATCATCTTGACAATAAGTAATAATGAACAAGAATTATTATTGTTATTATGGAAATCTATTTATGTAGTCTAGGTCATTACCACATATCTGATGATTACAACGACACCTCATAAATCAAAATCTGTCCAGCAGTTGGGGCTGGAGGGCATGTCAAAGAAATGTACACATATTTACCTAGACTGGAAAAACATAACCAAAGGATTATTTCCAAAACTAATATTCCAAAACAGCTAAGAGAAGCATTTATACACACTCATTTATTTGAAGTCGATGTCCTATTTACCGATTGACGATGGAGGGTCATTAATTTTTTTAAATCAACGTCATTTTCTTTTCATCTACACTTTCATCGAATGTTTGCATAATATTGTGCAAACATTTATATTTTCATTAGTTATGACGGCGGAAAAAATATGTGCTGTATCATGATGAATAAAAGGATTTTTATCTATTACGAGCTAGTAAACTGGGTATCACTGGTTATTCAATAATTAATTTATGGTTCTTAGCTATATGTTTGCGGAGTACAAGTTATCATTATGGTCCCTTTTACGGGTTCTCTAAGTTTATTTTAATATACAAGAAATAATTATTATGTCCTGATTTGCCTTATATCTGTACGAAAAGAGGTAAGTAGAAAGAATTAGAGCAGGCTCCAAGGAGATGTTCGTTTGCATAAATAACGGACCTAAATCTGACTTCTGATATATATTATATAGATCCCAGACATCCTATAGACAGATGTTGCCAACCGGTTTTGTGGTCCCCTTCCCCGCACCCCGGTAATTAAATATGGCATACAAAGAAAAAAATAAACATTCCCAAAACATGCCGCGTGGGGTATCAAATGAAAGAGCTTATTGAGTAGATCACGAATATATAGCATACTATAACATTTCTTACACTTTCTCTAAGATTTTTTAGAAAATTTACGAAAATGCTCCATTTTTGAGTTAACTTTAAACCACTAAAGATTGAAAACTCATGAATATATTTTTTAAATTATTATTCTAAATAATTAACAATAGTCCATTGTTTACGATTCAATAGTTCGTACAGTTAAATAGTTGCATGGGGGAGTGGGGGGAGCATTCAAAGATGGCGAGTATATTTTCAAGTTTATGCCAGAAATAAAGGCCTAATACAAAAATATCGGTGTCTGGGCTTAGAATAATTATCTCTGCACTGTCTTTGTGTTTGACAGAATGAAAAATATGGCCGAAAATTCTTGAATCAGTCTCTGTGTGATTAGATTTGGCATAAACTTGAAAATATACTCGCCATCTTTGGATGCTCCCCCCACTCCCCCATGCAACTATTTCACTGTACGAACTATTGAATCGTAAACAATGGACTATTGTTAATTATTTAAAATAATAATTTAAAAAATATATTCATGAGTTTTCAATCTATAGTGGTTTAAAGTTAACTCAAAAATGGAGCATTTTCGTAAATTTTCTAAAAAATCTTAGAGAAAGTGTAAGAAATGTTATAGTATGCTATATATTCGTGATCTACTCAATAAGCTCTTTCATTTGATACCCCACGCGGCATGTTTTGGAAATGTTTATTTTTTTCTTTGTATGCCATATTTAATTACCGGGGTGGGGAGAGGGGGACCACAAAACTGGTTGGCAACATCTGTCTATAGGATGTCTGGGATCTATACAATATATATCAGAAGTCAGATTTAGGTCCGCTATTTTTGCAAACGAAACTCCACTGAGAGTCCGGTCTAAATAGTGATTATGACAAATGACTTTTAAAAATTATGGTATACTTTTTTTATTGTGAGTGAAACTTAAAAATCGAACGGACACTTTTTTTGTAAAAAGCTTGATGCTGAAGATGGCATTCATTCAGACATTACGATGTCTTGAACCACAGATTAAGTATTAGTTACTACCTTAGAACGTGCGAATACAAAAAAAGACGTGTGGCACTCGGTAACTGCCGCGGTAAAGCTATTGAATAGCATGCCTTCAAGCCACGCCTCCGAGCCCGTCGGAGTGGGGAGCGTGAGGTTTTTCGTTACGGAATTTCTCGATTCGGTCCCCGCGCTCAAGGCCCGCGATAGAAGCTATGCAATAGCTAAAAAATATAATTATAATCACAATCCTGTCTATTAATTTTTCATACAATCATTCAAAGAAATACCAAAAATATATTATTATGATTCTGATAACACGGGATAAAGATCCCTTATATAGCCATTATCTCACCAATATTGATTAAAAAAAAACAACTTTAATTATGTAGGTACTCAAGCATTTGCCCGTCTCCCTGTATACAATCAGCATGTCGTGTATATTATTATTGATAACGATAATTCTTAATATTGGTAAAGATTGTGATAGTGCAAAAATTCTCGCTGCGTTTCCAACGCCTGCTATAAGCCATCAAGTTGTTTTTAGACCTCTTATTCATGAGTTGGTGAAACGTGGACATGAGGTGGTTGTTATTACTCCTAATCCAGCTTTTCCTCCAGGTATGACAATAATAATTAATAAAAAAGAGCGTACAGTGTTCTAAGCACACGTATCAGAAGTGAAAAATGTAATTATTTTTATGTTTATTATTTTCTTTGCTTATCCTTAGTTTTAATTTTTCTATTCAATTTTTTGTATGTATCATATGTAAGTGTGCACTGGAAGTAAATGTTTTTTTTATTCAATAATTTAAAGACATAGGTAAATCTTGATTCGATGCATGTCCTAGGATTTTTATATTTATTTAGAAAACAGCTCCATAGATCGTTATTTTGCTTGCGAAATCTCTCTCTACTCTCCGACTAGTGAAACTATCATGTGGTCAATTTTTAAATCACATCAGAACCAAAATTTGACAGTTAAACCACAGAATACATAATAGTAGCAAAACGCTACAGAACGGACACTCTCCGCCTCCCGCCAAAATTAAACTTACCTCACCCCGCGCGATCGTGATTAAAATGGGCCACATTTTTCTGCAAGGACGATACGCAACGAAGATTGACAACATTAATCAAAATTGACTTAAAGTAATTTTATTATTTTGGATTTCTGATTATCGTTTTTCGTAGAAAATGGTTAGATATTGTGCTGTTTACGGATGTATTTCATCAGAAAAACGCGAATTTTTTTTACGCTAGTCACAAATGTGCCAACCATAAAGCGTTAACACACACATTTGCAGTCTCTACAGTGTGACTGTCAAAACGATAATTTTGTATGGAGCGTCCGGGGTGTGGTTAAACCTCAAATACACTTATTATGAGTTATTGAATGTTACTATTGTAGTATTGTGTATTATTACTATTATTTAAAACGTCATGGTACTAGGGAATTTATTTCCTTCACTGAGTATTATTGCAATTCTTAACTAAGAATTACAAAATATATGTATCTAAATTGTACTGTGTAAGTTATATTATAAATTGTATTAAATCTTTTATTTATTCCATTCTAGGTCGAGCACCACCTAATTTAACAGAAGTAGATGTTCACGATATTTCATATTCCCATTTTGAAGAAATTTTGAAAGGACACGATGGAAAGAAAAGCAGTTTAATACAGCAGTTCCTCAATGTGTTTGAAAAATTTACGTCCACGTTTGAAAAACAGATACAAACAGCTGAAGTACAGAAAATATTGAAAGAAGAGGGAGATACATTTGATCTAATTATAGTTGAAGCTATAGTTCGAGCTACTGGAGGATTAGGACATTTATTAAAAAAACCAATAATCCAATTCAACTCTGCCGGTGCTGGAACTTTTAATTTTCATCAATTTGGGGCACCCGTCAATCCAATAACATTCCCATCACTTCTAAACCAGCGCGTATATGATTTGAATTGGTGGGACAAAATCATCGAATTCTCCAAGTTTCTATTATTCGAATATTTATGGGTAGCAATGTATGATTACGATCATTCGATGGTGAAGAGAAGTTTCGGTGAAGACGCGCCTTCATTTGAAGTATTGCATGAGAAATATGTCCAAATGTTGTTCGTAAATGAACATCCAATATGGGCTAGCAATCATCCAGTACCAACCAATGTAGTATTTTTAGGTGGAATCAATCAAGCGCCAGCAGTAAACCTTTCTACAGTTAGTCTTTGTTGTATATTATAAACAATATTTTATATAAACTCACACATCGTTTTAAAAACCAATAACTATATTTGAAAGATTGATCAATAACTTCTTTATTACAAAATTTATGCATCGTTTCAGGATCTGCAAACATATTTAGATTTTTCTAAGAATGGAGTAATTTACGTTAGTTTTGGATCAAGTGTAAGGACAGCTAATTTGCCAACAGATAAAGTAAGAATCATGACTAAAGTATTTTCAGAACTTCCCTATGATATATTGTGGAAATGGGATCAAGACGAATTGCCCGGAAGGTCGAAAAATATTAAAATATCGAAATGGTTACCCCAGCATCAACTTCTAAGTAAGATATCAGTATACATTTTATAGACCTTTTTAACGAGTAATACGACTTTTTTCCTTTTTTTTCGTTCAACTAAGAGTGTATGTACCTTTTGCTTCATTAAAGATTATGTAAATTTTGATGAGTAATTAAAAAAATGTACTTCGCACTAACTTGTACAATGTCAAATAATAAGATATGATTGTTATTTCAGAACATCCAAATATCAAGCTGTTTATAACACAAGGAGGGCTCCAATCTACAGATGAAGCTATCAATGCTGCAGTACCTGTTATTGGCATTCCAATGTTAGGTGACCAATGGTACAATACTGAGAAATATGCTCACCACAAGATTGGATTACAACTAGATATAAATACTTTAACTGATAGTGAATTCAGGAGTGCTGTTAAAACAGTTGTTGAAGATAAGAGGTAAGATTTGCTAAGTGTTATAGATTCATTATAATAATTTTAGAATATTATGATGTTATGTTGATTTGCACCTGGTTACTGTTATTTTTAGTAGTGCTAACCTATTAACAGTTGTTTTAAGATCTTCATTGCTATTTCTATGCTGAAAAGATTATTATTATTATTAACTAGATTTCCGCCCGCGGCTTCGCCCGCGTTTGCAAAGGAAAACCCGCATAGTTCCCGTTCCAGTGGGATTTCCGGGATGAAACCTATCCTATGTGTTAATCCAAGTTACCCTCTATATGTGTGCTAAATTTCATTGTAATCGGTTCAGTAGTTTTTACGTGATAGAGTAACAAACATCCATACATCCATACATCCTTACAAACTTTCGCCTTTATAATATAATTATATTATATTAGAATATATTACAATTAATAATAAATTGTTTGATTGTAGTTTGTTTGAGTTTGTATAAACAGTATCTCAAATAGAACTGGTTCGAATTAAAAAAAAAAATGTTGATATAGATGAGTATGATTCCAAATAATGAAGCCGCTTCAGCTTCAAAACTCGAACTTCGAATGGTTTTAGTGTTTAATCCATACTAATATTATAAATGCGAAAGTAACTCTGTCTGTCTGTCTGTTACTCAATCGCGCCTAAACTACTGAACAAATTTTCAGGAAATTTGGTATGGATATATTTTGATACCCGAGAAAGGACATAGGCTACTTTTTATCCCGGGAAAATGACGCAATCCCGGAAATCCCACGGGAACAGGAACTATGCGGGTTTTTCTTTGACTGCGCGGGCGAAGCCGCGGGCGGAAACCTAGTTAGAACTAATCCAAATATATTCTCTATTACAGCTACAAGGACAACATGGTAAAGTTGCGTACACTCATGAGAAGTTATCTAATAGAGCCATTGGATTTAGCTGTATGGTGGACTGAACATATTCTGAAGCATGGTGGAGCTCATTTAAAATCACCAGCTTTTAATATGTCCTATTTAACTTATTATGAAGTACCTTTAATACTTTCTCTTTTATCTGCATTAATAGTTTTAATTATTGTGATCATTATTGGCGTTAGAAGTTTGAAACGGTTTTTATGTGGTAGAAGAAAAGTCAAGACGACGTAATTGTAGGTTTTTACTCAGATAACTTTAATGTAAATAGGTTATAAGTTTCTGTGTTTGTTTGTATCATGTGTTCGTGTGGTTTATATAATGTAAGATAATATTCTGGTGTAAATGAAAGGTATATTAGGGTTAGTGTATACAGGGTGTCCCACTGTTGGTATACTAAGCTCAAAGGAGGTTATAGTTTTGCATACGCTGAGTACGTAAAAAATAATTAAAAAATTCCAGACGCATTTTTTTTTCAAATAGATGAATTCTTAAAACTCTATGTGTACACCCATAACAAGCGAGCCGCCCAACTTTGCCACCAGCACGTGTCGTTTAAGATTATGTTTTCATAGATAAAATGCTCATATTAGAGAAGCGGTAAATGCCGGCTACGCGAAGCTAGAGAAGAAAACATGGATTTTCAGGAAAAATTTAGCAAAAAATTTTGGACGTAATTTTTTTTAAAGTATTTTTTACGTGATCAGTGTATGCAAAACTACAAGTTCCTTCGCGCTTAGTATACCAATAGTGGGACACCCTGTATAGAAGTGAAAATTTCGAATCAAGAGTAGAACAATTTGCCTACAATAAACACAAAAAAAAAATTATTTATTTACTTATAAATTAATTAACCTTATTTTATAAAGTGAGACCGTGAAATAATGACATTCCATTTTATTTTTGTTGTATATGCCAATTAAAGTTGCCCCTGCTTGCCTATACCTTACACATCACAATTAAGGGTGCAATTCCAATATTGCCCCTGTTTGCAGGTACGTGAGTAGCCGGCTTTAGACTAGACAGATTCAACTTATCACTCAATACAGTTTAATCCAATTTCTGAATAAATGAGTGATCATTAAAAAGGCTGAAGTTTTTAGACGTAAAACATATTCGACGTCAGTAAATTAGCTAATACACTCTTTGATACGACGAAGTTTTAATAAATTTAAATTACATTCACTTTGTACGTGCGCACAACTTTTATCAGTTTAATTAACTCTTATATTAATGGTTTAGTTTGATAATGTTAATTATAATATTTTTATTGTTTAGATGTTAACGTAGAAAGCATCCGTTTTATGCGTAGTATGTAAATATAATATTTGTAATTTATATTCCAAATATTCTATAGTCTATAAATATTCTATAGTCTATATATATATCTATCTATATTATAAAGCTGAAGAAGAATTTGTTTGAATGCGCTAATCTCAGGAACAGTAGTTCCTGGTCCGATTTGTAAAATTATTTCGGTGTTAAGTAAACCGTTTATCGAGGAAGGCTATATATATATCAGCACGCTAAGACACAGTTAGTTATAAATATTTGTAGAGAAAGCTTAAGTAATATTATGCTTCAGGATATAGATATTTTGAGAGTATGAGATCAAACGCAGTCTCAAGTATTTTACTATATACCTAAGAATATCTTCTTCATATTATAATGTCATAAGCGATTTACTAATTAGATATTTTTATTATTTACCTAGTAAGGACCAAACACAAAACCTATTCTAATAGTGGATATGTCATCCATCCAATCTTGTATGTAATAAATACAAAAGGAAAAATAACTTTTATCGTCTCCTGTTGAAATACTGCCAAAAATTACACCCTATACATAAAATACTTTATTATTCTACAATTTATCTTGAAAATGTTACACTATTCATAGAGCGTAAGATTCTAAAGCTTTAAAAATGAACTCCTATCTTAATGTTTTAATACATTAATTATTATTCTACACTAGCTTCCGCCCGCGACTTCGTCCGCGCGGATGTCGGTCTTAGCGTGGATGGTTTATTTCTCCATTTTGAGTAACTCTGACAATAACATCTTATAAATATCTATTGGACTCAAATACGGCTAGGCCTATAATAATACCCAACGTGTGTTCGCGGTTCTACAGAACAACGTCTATGGATAATACTGAAAAATTAAGATTATTTTTTTTCTTCGTATTTTTTCAGGATAAAAAGTATCCTATTTTACGCCTAGGATAATAAGGTATAATTATACCAAGTTTCATCGAAATCGAACCGTTAGTTTTCACGTGATGTCTTCACATACAGACAGACAGACAAAAATTTTTTTAATCACATATTTGGGTTTGGTATCGATCCAGTAACACCCCCTGCTATTTATTTTATCAATATTTTCAATGTACAGAATTGACCTTTCTACAGATTTATTATATGTATAGATAATAGTCGACCTTCAGCCCAACAGAACAACTTCATAAGTTCACTGGCCTATCAAAACTTCTAGTACTATAGTAACCTATATGTATATAGGTATTTCTTAAAAATCACCAGACAATAATATATTTTCAAAGGTCCTTTAAATTTATTGTTCAAAGCGACCATTGTTCTTCTCAACGCCTCGCTAATGTAGTTGAATAACTATATAATGCAAGGGTCGTAAATCGTCTTTGAAATTAAAAACTATCGCTCCGGTACGATTGTATGAGGGTTCCTTACCTTTTCCTTTGGTTTTACTAGTGTTTTTTTAATGAGGATTGTGAAGGAGTAATGCCGTATAACGACTGGAACATAATAATATGTGCGTAACGTTAAGTTTATTATTTTCAACAGAAATCAACGGTTTTTTATGTGTTAAAAGTAATAAATGTAGTCGCTGTGACTGGCTTTTTGGCAAAATTATGTCTATTATATTATAATTTGTTTTATATATTTTGTTTCTTAGTTGCTTTTAGACGAACCAACAACACTACTTTTCAGTAAAAAAGCACGCGGGTATTTACCCTATTGTATAATATTCTACCAATACGACCATCGCGTGATTCGTTGTTATACAGTTCATATGAACTTTGAATTATAAAGTTCATATGATTTTGAATAATTATGCTTGTATAATTTGCTTGTTATTATATTTTATAATATATAAAGCTATTATCCATACTAATATTATAAATGCGAAAGTAACTCTGTCTGTCTGTCTGTTACTCAATCACGCCTAAACTACTGAACCAATTTTCATGAAATTTGGTATGGAGATATTGTGATACCCGAGAAAGGACATAGGCTACTTTTTATCGCGGGAAAATGACGCGATCCCGGAAATCCCATGGGAACGGGAACTATGCGTGTTTTTCTCTAACTGCGCGGGCGAAGCCGCGGGTTGAACCTAGTAATAGGTATATAAATAATCTGTTTTTTCGTAACATTGTACTTTTTAATAACGAATAAAATATACCTACCTTTTTTATTCAGTACTAAGTGTGAGAACGAAGTTTAAACTAGGTAACTAAATAACTTAAACTTTAGGTCAGCTGGGTCATTCCTGGCTATACACTGGATCGCAGACTCCAAATACTAACTTTTAACGAATGTAATTTTCAGTTTATTTCGTGTACGTGAGTAAATAGAGATTTTTCCACATATTAGGTTAAAGAACCTAGTCCCTATATATAACAAAAAGACGTGTGGCCCGCGATCGAAGCTATGCAATAGCTTAATAATGTTATACCTACTAATCGTATACGTGAATAAATAACTAGAGATTTTTCAATAATATATTCTGTTATAAAAACTAGTCCCGATACAATAATATAATACTTGCTTTCTGCCCACGTGGTTAAAGAAAATTAACAGTTGTCAATAATTTGTCATCGACGCGGTTGGCGCAGTGGTAAAGTAACTGCCTACTAAGCCGACGGTCCCGGGTTCGATCCCCGGTCAGGGTAAATATTTGTGTGATGAACTCAATTATTTGTTCTTGGGTCTGGGTGTTATTATCTATATATGTATTTATTAAATATTATATTATATTTATCGTCGCCTAGTACCCACAACACAAGCCTTAATTGAGCTTACTGTGGGGCTAGGTCGATTTGTGTAGATAATAATGTCCTATAATATTTATTATTTATTTATTTATATACAGTGATGGACGTTTAATTAGAAACACGTAACTCGATGAAGTAGTCATCAAATTCATTTAACATTTATGTATTAACGTATTAGAGATTAAGTATTATTTCATATTATGTAATAGAACACCCGTTTATCTAGTTTTATAAGAAATACATATTTTAATAAAGCGCCATTTATAAGAATTTGTAACTTTCAGTGATTCGAATGACATCTTCACATGGGAAAGTGATATTTGTGACACCGCTATGTGTCCTATATCACTTCTCTAGCCATCTATCTCCACACACAAAAATCATATACTGAAATCGCTCCGTTACGACGTGGAAGAAAGACAAACAAACACATTTTCGAATTAATAAATAATAATATCTATTACTGAAAAGGATTATGAAAATGTTAAATCTCTTACGTTTTCAAATAATAAGACGGAAATTGGTTACTCTAAAGCTGAGAAAAAAAGAAAACAACTTTAGCAGGGTTTTCTACTTATATTGAGGGAACCTTTTATCGACGCGTATGAAGTCACGAATATTTGTTATTTTTCTTGCAGCTAATGACAGTTATTTATCGTAGGGTTACTTAGCGATAGTTGTTTTCAGCTCAAAAATGTTCACTTAACTTGACGTTTGAATATGGTTTTGATGCTCTTATGTTGTATTCTTGTGTTATATTCTTGTGTTCAATATAAGTATTGTGTAATGTGTTTTGATTTTCAAAAAAATTGTTGTGTTTTGAACAATTTCGACTATCGTTTTCAGTGAATAATTTAATAGCCAAGCCATAAAGGCGTCGTCTCTCTTTATTGATTTTTTTTTAACCTTAAAGTATGGAAATCATTTTTTCGTAACACTACTGTGGACGTGGGGTCTCACAGTCTCCTATATGAAAACACATAATATCATATTGAGTAATTTAACACTTTAAGTTACTATTTTTTATCCAATAGTTCGTAATAGTTTAGACAACTAGCAGAAATAAACAGGTAGGTATAATCATATCGTATTTATCTAGTTTAGCATGTCACTATTGTATGCGTATTGCGTATGACGAGAGAAGCCATTAATTACAGTCTACATATAATGCTTCCGAAAGAACGAAAATAAATATGTAAATTTCTCAGAATTCTTCAAATTACTGAATCAAATCGTAAGAAAACATTTCCAACAAAGTTAGTTCAAATCGAATGCTTTTAGGAAATGTTTGAAATTTTTATCATCCATTTTGTATTATGACTTCGAAAATTTATGAATGTTCAATTTAAGTATATAATACTAGCGGTCCACCCCGGCTTCGCCCGTGGTACATGTTTTTTTATTTACGTTTTCTTTCCAAAAGAACCATTCTCGTACTTCAAGGAATATTATAAAAAAAATGTGTGCATGTACCTACTAGTGAACACACGTAAGAAGTGAAATTTCTTTATGACCTTATTTTTCAAAAAATAATTTACTATATGCAACTTTACAAAAATACGTCGAATCACGCGTGGTAGGGACAAGAAAAAGATGGCGCGTAACGGAAAAATGTCACGCGTAACGAAAAAATGTTACACTAAATTTTTTTCCAACCCCGATAAAGTTTTTTGATAGAACGTTTGTACGAGATTATATAATTTGAAAAAGGTTTCATAATTGATTAATAACAACAATTTATTAATACAACGTTAAAGTATTTTAGATTTTATACGACAATTGTCCTTATAAATCTTTTTACTTGCTCTAAATAAGCTGTTTAAATATAATATTGTGTTTATCGTAGGACATTATCATGCAAAAATCACAACGTTAATGTGGTTTCGAATTTAAAAGGAAAAATATACGTCTTTCAAGTAATTAGATTTGCCTCACATCTCTTTTTGACCCGACCCTTCCATTTCCTGTGGGATTAACCCATATCGATTTGAATATGTTGTTGTAACTCATCGTGATGTTAAAATATTATGTTAAAAATCTTATATATAAAAATGAATCGCAAAATGTGTTGGTAAGCGCATAACTCGAGAACGGCTGAACCGATTTCGATAATTCTTTTTTTATTATATTCCTTGAAGTACGAGGATGGTTTTTATGTAGAGAAAACGTAAATATGTACCACGGGCGAAGCCGGGGCGGACCGCTAGTAATATTATAAAACTGAAACTGAATATCGAGAAAACTAATTTGTATCAGTTAATTAAAATAAATTAATATGAACTAATGCAACGTATTAATTGAAAACACAATAAAAATAAAATTATACCTTATAGTTAACAAACAAGCTTAATCTCATGAAATTATTGCATTGATCTTTGATATGTGTTCAAAGTTTGAATTAAATCTGTCCGATTAAAGTGAGTCGAAATCGAGTCTAAAGAAGTCGATTACATACAAGCTAACAACTAACAAGTGAAGTTAATAAAAGCGTATTAAAAAGAAATATAATATCATTTAAACTTAAAATTATGACTTTATTTTGAATAAATAACTTACTTCAATTAAACTATTAAATAATAATACAATTACAATTTCTTATACTTAACACGTAAATTGTTAAATAACAAATTTTTAAGTTTACGTAACACAAACGTTGATATTACAACTATTGTAATTAATATTGAAACTACAGTAAGAAGTAGCGGTAATTCGTAATAAGTATAGAAAGACATGTTAAACGCTGGTGATCTTAAATGAGAACCTCCATGACGAATAATGTGTTCAGTCCACCATACTGCAGAATCTAAAGGTTTTACTGGATGTTCTCGCATCAGTGATCGAAGCTTCACGATGTTTTCTTTGTATCTGTAAGAAATAACCATATTAGAATAAATGATTACTTTCAATCCTAGAACTAGGGAGTAATTATGATGATAAAAAAGATAGTAGTAAACGTTATGTAGTAACTATTTAGTAATCTGTGGTAAGAGTAAAGTCAAATAATAAATTCGTATCTATTGTTTATCTAGAGAATGAATTTGGTGAGGTAGTTAATACAACTATTTCACCTAATTTTATATAAAAGTTACACGTGGCTTTAAATACATTTAATAATTAACACAATTAAGTAGTAAAAGAAAATAATGAGGTTGAAAATATGGGTCATTTGAACCACCAGGTGACCTATCTAGAACGATATAAGAGCACAAAATAATAAGATTCAGCACTATGCCGTCACTTGTAAGCTGTCCAACTGAGTGCAGATGAGAATTCGAAAGTACAGGTAGAGATTTTTTCCCCTTGTCTCCATGATTTTTGTACGTCGTAGCGGAATAATGGATTAAAAGCAGTATTGAAATAGTATGACACAGATGCCGTACAAAAATGGTGGTCCACAAAGTTGGAATTTATTTTTATTTTCCGACAATTGCCGGGGTAAATTTGGTCATTTGATTTTGTGGGGCATTTGTGGTGGTTCAAATGACCCCATAACTTTTTCAACATGGGCCTGTAGTCTTTTATGACAGTCATATTATTTGAAAAATAATTATCTTAAGATAGTTAAAGAGTTCATTTAATCAAAACTATTATAGTTATGAAAAATAGTACTGCGTATAAAAATGAAAAGTCATGATGACAGATCAATCAGTTCATAATTGCGATATGACTCACAATTTGTACATCACTACATAGTATAAAACAAAGTCGCTTTCCCTGTCCCTATGTCCCTATGTCCCTATGTCCCTTTGTACGCTTAAATCTTTGAAACTACGCAACGGATTTTGATGCGGTTTTTTTTAATAGATAGAGTGATTCAAGAGGAAGGTTTATATGTATAATAAGATCCATTAAGTAGTGGAGAAGTACTGTTATTTTTGAGGTTTCTAATGTGATGTCGTAAAAAATTACATTTATTCCGCTTACATTGCAAACGCAGGCTGAACCCTACGAGTTTTATCAAAATAATGTACTAAATGTAATGTGTAAAATAATGTACTAATGTGTATTATACACATTGAAAAGGTCTACAGAAAAGTCCGCGATGGTATATGTCTATCTCTTATGGATAACCCACAATAACTTTTTTTTGTCATTTACTTTTTACGACAAATAATGGCTAATTTTCGAAGCGATTTTAACCAATACAGCATTAATCCTTAACCAATTAAATACCATGGATACATTGTTCATTTAATATAGATCTATATGGCCCTTTACACCGTATGATTTAAGTGAATATTTTCGAAGATATTACAGATTTAAAAATTGCAGGACGTAGCGTTTGCGGCCGCCCGGCTATGTATTTTATACCCGTGCGATGCCGGAGGCCGGAGCGGGCCGCTATATTTTTATACCTATACAACGTTCACAATTTTTCTGTAGTGTATTTAGTATCAGCATTGCACCCGTGCGAAGCCGGGGCGGGTCGCTAGTTTCTATATAAAAACAGAATTTATAGCACTTAATATAAGCGTTTAATCTGATTAACGCTACACCGCGACCGTGTCGACACCGGGCCGTGCCCTGTACGTGCCCCTTTCGGGGATCGATCAATTATTGTATACTATATTGCTTTCCGCCCGCGGTTATCCCACGTTTTTAAAGAAAAACCCGCATAGTTCCTGTTCGTTAGGATTTCTGGGATTAAACCTATACTATGTGATAATCCAAGTTACACTCTATCCGTGTTTTCCAATTACAGCACTAGAGCGCATTATGCGGCATAATGCTTAACGTTGAATGTTCCAACTACAGCAACGCTTCGCACAATCACGCACAATCGAGCACTCTTAAAAGTAATGCGCGTGAATTGATGCGTGCAATCGATTTATCGTTAGTAATTATTAATTGTTGGAAAAAAAATTAAAGCTTTCGTTTCATTGTAGTTTTTTCGAAATAATCAAAGTTAATTCAAATTGTGTTAAAAATATAAATATAAGTATGGGTGAAGGTACAAACATTGAAAAAAATGTTAGTGAAATAATCAAAATCAAAATTACTTAAAATAACCGTAAATATTTTTCAACCAATTATTATGTATACCACTTTATTTACACATTAATGAGGTTATTGCTAACTCTATGAATATTTTTTTTTTCAACACTGAACTTAGCGCAACCTGCTGGTGCGTTTCACGTTCCAATTAAGCTTCAGCATAATTCGGCATTGTGCGCCACTGAGTCGCATTATGCTCTGTAATTGGAAAACAGCCCATATGTGTGCTAAATGTCATTGTAATCGGTTCAGTAATATTTGCGTGAAAGAGTAACAAACATACATACACATACAGCTGATACAGCCGTCCTCACAATCATTCACATTTATAATATTAGTACGACTATTTGTATGAACTGCTTCATGCGTGAACTTGGCTGGAATACGGCAAGGATGGGACACGCCCTTGAAATTTGTAAATATATGGATATTGTTTCATTTATTTCCCGGCTTTGGGTAGCGTAAATCTTACTTAACTCTCACCTCTTATCTTCAATTACTGTTTTCACGGCGTTAGTCAATTCTGCTTCTGTTAGTGTATGTATATCAAGTTGTAAGCCAATCTTTAGATGAACATATTTCTCAGTATTGTACCATTGGTCTCCCAACATCGGAATGCCTATTACAGGCACTGCAGCATTTATCGTTTCATCCGTTGATTGGAGACCACCTTGAGTTATGAATAGCTTGATGTTTGGGTGCTCTGAAATTGGTGTTTAATAAAATTAAGATATTTTAAAATATTTGTATGTTGAGTTTTATCTTTTTCATTCAGTATGTCTGCTGCTACTAGTACTTTTTCGTGTTTGTCATGCAAAAGAAATCGCAAAATAGCTTTGTTTTCTGAATAAGTTTCTATATGTATCTCACAAGACAGTCCCAGATACAAGTCTGTATCGAAAAAAACGCTTATCTTATTAATTGATGAAGATTAGTGAAACCCATCACGCAATGCATTTTTTTTAATTTTGTAAGATTGTATCACATTCACATTGAAATATTAGTATCATGTTTATATCGTTCAGTTGCTATGCAATTGTAATTACTTCTTTATCTCTGTAATCTTATGTGAATCATCACAGTAAAGCGTTCGTTTTGTACGATATTGCCTTTGCTTCCCTGCAAAGCCTGCGAGACAATCAGTACCTAAATGGTTAAATAACTTAGTTTGGTCATAAATACTGTTAAAATTAAAAATACGTGTGGCACTCGGGGACTGCCGCGGTAAAGCTATTGCATGCTATGCCTTCAAGCCACACCTCCGCGCCCGTCAGAGTGGGGAGCGTGAGGTTTTTCGTTCCTAAATTTCTGGATTCGGTCCCTGCGCTCAAGGCCAGCGATAGAAGCTATGCAATAGCTTAAAAAAAATTAGTAAAGTTGAAAGCAAAAGATTTTATCCCAACTTAGCATGACTATTAGAAACGTACTAGTCATTATTAATCTATTTTATATATTAAGAATCTATCATTATTCAATAATGAATAGGACAGTAAATAAATGAACATCAAGAGGGACGAAATGAAAATATTTTATTTATTGACAATAAAAATTTATATGTTAGTATAATAATATTTGAGGAATGCTTTAAAAAGCAGGATGATATTATAGTTTACGCTCCTGTCGACTTCCTAATTTTTCAACAGAGTCAAAGTAGAATATTATCCAACGTCACCGATGGTTTGGTGGGGTATAATTTTTCCTATAAAGATGTAAAAGCACTTAGGTACGATAATTTAGAACAGCTTCATCTTTTTCATAATTATACAAAAATATACTTTTTGTGCTACTCAATACACTTGTTTACTGTTTAGTATATTAGAAAAAATTTCATCGGATGAAATTATTTTCTCATTGTCCTCAACTCAAGCTCAAACATTTAATTATTCAACTCCAGTTGATAAGATCACTTCGTTTAGAAATATTTTGGATCGTAACAATACAGTAAATTCAATCACAATTCTAATGCCACTACTAGGTAGTTATTATCTTATCAATAAATAGTTGCAGGTGATTATCAGTATTAAAATATTTATCTTTTAAATTTTGTGTCAAATATAGCAAAAACAATACTTACTCAGCAGTTGAGCCTGTGGCAACCATTTCGATATCTTTATATTGTCCGTTTTTCCTGGCAGTTCATCTTCATCCCACTTCCATAATACATTGTACGGCAATTTGGAAAATACAGTGGTCAGCAATTTAATTGTTTCTATGGAAAGAGTGTTAGTTCTCACATTGGTTCCAAAACTAATGTAAATCACACCATTTTCAGAAGAATCGAGGTATGCTTGAAGACCCTACAAATAGATTTATTGTATCTGAACAAAAATTAAATATTTATTTAAACTTTAAAACACAATCAAAGAAATTAAAGTAAAGATAAGTACATAGTAAATTTACCTTTGGTAGTTCTTTATCAGCTGTTTGATGAATGCCACCTACATAAATAACATTAGGAGGAACGGGACGATTATCAGCCCATATAGGATGCTCATTAATAAATAGCATTTGTACGTATTTATTCGTAGCTTCATCAAACGAAGGCATGTCATCGCCGAAATTCCTTTTAGCCATAGAAATGTCATTTTCATATGTAAGTAAACATAAAACCTCAAAAACGAGGAACTTAAAATATTCCCAAATCTTATCTCGAGTACTTAAATTATAAAGTCTTTGGTTTACAGGCGTGGGGAATACTATTGGATGCATGGGAGCACCGAACATGTTGTATTGTTGGGTAACACCGCCGTAGGAACTAAATTGTATCATAGGCTTTTTCAATAAATGGCCAAGACCTAGTGCTGTTCGAACGCAAGCTTCAGCCACTATGAGATCAAATGAATCGCCTTCTTCTCTCAATATCCTTTGCACTTCATCCGTAAGTATTTGTTTTTCAAACGTCGATGTGAATTTATCGAACAAATTTATCACTTGTTGTATTATATTTTCTTTTTTACCATTGTGATCTGCAAGGATTTCTTCCCAGTGCTTGTATGATAGATCGTGAACATCTATTTCAGTCAAATTAGCTGGAGTTTTGCCTTTAGGAAATACTGGATCGGGTGTGATTAGGATCACATCATGACCCCTTCTCACCAATTCGTGTATGTATGGACGGAATACGACTTGGTGGCTTATAGAAGGCGTTGGAAACACAGCAAGAATTTTTGCACTTTGACACCTACTTATTAGAATACACAGTAAAAAGAATAAATTTAAATTTACAAACGACATGGTGAAATAAAGAACTGTGTAATATTGTTTGATACAGATTACTAATTAAATTTATTTAAGTAGTAGATATCTGATCGATAAGGTTTGCAGTATCAATTTAATGTAATTAAGGATACATAATATATTATCTTATATGATCATAAGAGTGAAGTCCCGTATCATCGTGCCGGGGGATCATTAATTACGTACTATAAATAATTAATCGATTGTGATTATTTGAGTGAGCTATAAAAAGATCGTCAAAAATGACCGAGCGATGCTATATAAAATATGCATACAAATTAGCACCTTATTTCCTGGTAATAGGGTTCAGACTCTTTTGTTTACGCCACAAAGCTTATTAGAAAATTATGCCTAATACATAGATAGCGTATTGTTCCAGATAATTTTTGAGCATGATAGTGGGTCTAGTTGAGGGTTGTTCTTATATCATGTGCCTTATCTTACCGCGTAATCATCATTTTTGAAACACATAATTGATTCAAAATATTAAATAACTATACCTAGCTGAAACTACGGTGAACTATTTTTTGAAAAATTCTGTCAGTTTGGATGTATGTGAAAACTTTCATTGCTATACATATAATATTTTGTACCATAATCTTCTTATATATAAAAATGAATCGCAAAATGTGTTGGTAAGCGCATAACTTGAGAACGGTTGAACCGATTTAGATAATTCTTTTTTTATTATATTCCTTGAAGTACGAGGATGGTTTTTATATAGAGAAAACGTAAATATTATGTACCACGGGCGAAGCCGGGGCGGACCGCTAGTAATATAATATAGGCATAGTAGATAGGGATGGTAAAAGATGAAACCTCAAAACGAATAGGTATACAAATATGTGGGAAGATTTTGCCCTTATTCATATCCATGATCTACAATAATTTTGATAAAATAGAGAAATATAAGAATGCATTTGTCCTTTTTATTTTAGTGTAGGATGAAGAAGATATTTATTAGATACATTTGATAATATTTAATCGTTTCTAATAACAAAAATTAAGTAGAAATAAAAAGTAATTTAGTTTAAGTACGCAAGTACGCAAATATACGCAAGCAAGATAAAAAATTAAATCTAATTTTGTTGAATAGTAAAAGGAAGTGATAATAATATTAATTAAATCAACCAAAACGAAAGCAATAATTTTTTTCAAATATATTGAATAATTCTAATAAAATTTGCAATCAAATGATAATTTAGCAAATTCAGATTTATCATAAACAGAATATCTCATTGTAATTTACCTTTCTTTATCTCCCATAATTATAATATTCTAATAAATTAATTACTTCCTTCTTTGATAAGAAAGCGTTAGTTTTTTCTAAGAAATCATAAAATACATTCTTTTGAAGTCCGATTTAAATGAAGAGGTTTTATAGAGGATATAGCAAAGTCTAAGGCGGTGATTGGTTCGTTTCGCATATACGAAGAAAAATTATTTGTACACACTACGTTACGACAGTTATTTTATTCAATAAAAATAATAATTGAACTATAAAAAAATCTAAAACTACATATTGACATTTTTTGTTGATTTTGAATCTGTTGGAAAGATTATGTTTTGATAGGAACATCCTTGGTAACGTAATTTACGTAAGACCAAAAAATATTATTACAAAATCAAACAACAAAATACAAGTGTCGTTACATGCAAGTGTTATAAATTGTAATAAAATAATAGATACATTTTCATGTAAAAATTACAACAAGTAATAAATGAATTAACTAACAATATATTGTAGTACAATGATTGCAATAAAATATATAAATATGTATAAAAATATGCTATTATCACTTATATAAAACTATGATATTTTCTGCAATGTTAACTGGTTTTTGGTTTAACTTTTACAATTTTAAAAACAAACCTCACAATAAAACGTATTACCAATATGCATGATACAATTAAAACACATAATATTGACAATAAAGTTAACACTAATGGTAATTCATAATACGCGAACCAAGACATATTCATGGCAGGAGACCTTAAATGTTTCCCGCCAAAACGAAGGATGTACTCAGTCCACCATATTGCCAAATCCAGGGGCTTGATTGGTTGTTCTTGCATTAGTGTGCGAAGCCGCATCATGTTTTCTTTATAGCTGCAAGTACAGTTAGATTTGAATGAATCCGAATATAAAACTAAAATTAAATACATACCTACAATAACGCTTAATGGGTGTACTGAAGAAAGCAAGGAAAAGGAGGGAAAATCTTCGTGAAAGTATTTTTCTTTATTTACTGTAAATGAACATGAGTCTTTAATTCCTTTAAAATTATTAGATTAAATACAAAATAAGTTTCTTTATTGTAAATGAAGCTTTTTGTTTGTTGAGTTTATGACCAAACCTCACCTCTTGTTTTCCAAAACAGTTGTGAGAGCTTCCTTGAATGATTCTTCTGTTAGCGAATGTATATCCAATTGTAGACCAATTCTGTGATGAACATACTTCTCTGTGTTATACCATTGATCTCCCAACATAGGAATGCCTATAACGGGCACTGCAGCATTTATAGCTTCAGTCGTCGATTGGAGACCGCCTTGCGTCACAAACAGTTTTAAGTTCGGATGTTCTGTAAAATATTATTAATGAAATTTTCAGTATAATTTTATTAATAGAATTATCTATTTCATATTAATAGGTTTTCACTGGTGTCATAATGAAAGTTATAATTCAAAAATGGAAACGCACTCACTCAGTAATTGAGCCTGAGGTAACCATTTACTTGTTTTAATATTAGTCGATCTACCAGGCAATTCATCTTCATCCCACTTCCACAACACATTGTACGGCAATTCCGAAAACACTTTGGTCATCAGCTTCACTGCTTCTACTGACAGTGTCTTTGTTCTTACGCTTGAACCGAAGCTAACATATATAACACCGTATTTAGAAGTATCCAAATATTCTTGAAGATCCTGGAACGAGATTTAATAAATACATCAATTCATTACAAAGTTTTGTGTCCCGTGTATGAAGGGGAAGAGTAATGTCTTGACTGTCTAATTAAAAAATATATATTTAATTTTTAACATATTATTAGCTGTGTAAAATTTGAATGGATTTTGAATTCAACTGGCACGTATATTTTAAAACTAAACTGTATTATACTCACTGAAGGCAGTGCTATATCAGGTGCTTGGTGAATTCCACCAACGTACAATATATTTGGTGGAATTGGATGATTTTCAGCCCATATCGGATGTTCGTTCAACATAAGCATATGAACGTACTCATCATGCAAGTCCTCAAAGCTTGGCAAATCATCACCAAAGTTTCTTTTCGCCATGTCAAAATCATACTTGTATGTCAGCGTCAAGAAGTACTCTAACATAACATATTTAAAAAGCTCATAGCACTTATCCACCAAACTCAAGTTGTATACTCGTTGGTTCGCAGGTGTAGGAAATACAACGGGATGCATGGGAGCTCCAAACTGGTTGAACTGAGTTGATGCACCACCAAAGGAATTGAATACTATAATCGGCTTTTTCAGTAGATGGCCCAGACCAAGGACTGATCGATAGAAGGCTTCAACTACTATGAGATCAAAGGTATCCTTTTCCTCTTTTAATATAAGTTGAAGTTCGGGTACATGCAACTGCATTTCTAGCCCGGATGTAAGTCTTTCGAACACTAGTATAATTTGTTTTAGAAAACTATCCTTCTTACCGTCATGAGTAGTAAGAAGGACCTCCCAATGCTCGTATGATATGTCGTGCACATCGATTTCAGTTAAATTAGCCGGAGCTTGTCCTTTGGGGAAAGCGGGATCCGGAGTGACCAAAACGACTTCATGTCCACGTTTCACCAACTCATGGATGTAAGGACGGAAAACAACTTGGTGGCTTATAGCGGGGGTCGGAAATAGGGCGAGTATTTTAGCGCACTGAATTCCGCTTAATATTATGTAGTTTACAAATAAAAGTGACAACCACACTCGAGCCATGATGAGCCTGAAGTGATGTCAATAAATTTATCCGAATCATTTCCGTACCGGGTGTTTATGATAACGACTTTTTTAATAACTTGTCCAAATATTTTTGCAAAGTCATCGTCGCAACATCGCATTAAGGCGATTGGCTCACTGTCCCGCATCACGCAGCAAAGGCAGGAAATGCGTGATCTAGTGTTTGTATGTTCAGGCAGATGACGCAGTGTCGTGCGTGATTATTCAGTGAACGGCTTTGAATGAAATGAATCAGAAACGCCGTGAATCCACAAAATGCAAGTATAGGCGTGAGCAAAAAACCTCCACGGTGTTGCAGATCTGCAATCCCGTAAGCGCTGCGCTTAGGTGCGTCGGTGACCAAAACGACATTATTTACGACTACTTAATTTGCTTAATATAATATTATCTCAATTACGTTTACATTACAGGAAAACTATAATAATGTATTAGAACATGTAATTTTTTTCAATATTCAAATTCAATATTCAATATTCATTTAATGTTTTTCAATATTCAAACAAGTAATTGATAGCCGATTATCATAATATAATAATAATCAATACAATGATTCGTTCCGAATTTTATTCAAACTACCGCGTTGGTGTAGCGCGTCTAGCATGTTCGCGGAAGCTCGCGTGCCGGTTCTCGATGCATTGATCAGGCATCGCGTTGCTAGATTTAGGAATATTCTTTTTACTTCTAGTAACTCGATTATAAATGCTTTAACGAATTTTGGTAGCAGCATCTTGGCATTTTATGCCCGGCTTCTGCGTTAATATCTATAACTTCTAAATTGATACTTTTTTGTGTTATTTCAATAACTGTGTAATGTAATGTAACTCTTGTATTTTTATTTTTGCCTAACGGATCTTAGTCGTCCATTAATGTACATAATAATTCAATATAAAGGATATTTTATTTTATTTATTTATTTAATAATGTACTTACTTAAATCGCTATTAAGATTGAAATCAATGTGAGTTTTTTTTGATACATGGCAGTCTGTTGTTCATAAAATTAAGCCTCTGATTAATATAATAGCAAATATCCTAATCAGAAAAATCTACAAATTTAAATTTAGACTCGTCTCAAGTTGTTTGTTAACTTGTTATGTTTTTATTTCTGTTTCTGTAATAGTGCTAAGGAAGAGCGGAACCTCCCGACACAAGCATTTTATTTGCTTACTAGGAGTGTTCCAATCACAAATATATTTAAGACCGTAAAGGAAAGAAAGAAATAATTTTGAATTTTTTGAATTTGCACTTATCTTATTCCATCATGACAAATCTGTCCAGTGTTGGAATTGAAGGTGTAGTCTTCGGTATTGAAGGCCTTGATTTAATAAAAAGGGGTTCGTATTAAAATTTTAGGACTTTTTTGGGAGGCTTTGCTAAAGAGGCGTTGCTTTGTTAAAGTTTTTCCATACGGTAACGGACATAGAAGCAGAAGAATTTGTTTGTTTGAACGCGCTAATCTCAGGTCTGAAACTACTACTCCAATTTGAAAAATTATTTTAGTGTTAGAAAGCCTATAGGGTATATTATATAGGCTATGATATTATATTATCATCACGATAAGATCAACAGGAGCAGAGCAACGCGGGTGAAACCGCGGGGCACAGCTAGTAAACAATGTGAGTAGAACTTAATAATTATTTTGTCCCAAAATTAAGATCATTATGAAATTCAATCATTTTCAAAAATATACAATACAATGTTTTAAATGATCATTTTCTACCAATTTCTTTTTTATAATAAAAATTCGATTAAATCCACATAAATCAGATTATTCGTAGACGTTGAAGCAACAATTGGGAATTCAAAAATATGGCATTATGGTGATCATTAGACATCGGATTATATGCATTTGCATATTTGCATATGCAAATGCATAAAACTCGCTAATTACGGCGTTAGTGCATATTTTAGCCTTTTTCCCCAATAGTGCATATTTCGTTAAGTAACGGGAGTTTTAATTGGTCGACTAACCTTTATTAGCCAATCAGAACGCTCAGCGAGTAAACAAACCCTATTTTGGCATGGTAAAATGGCGAAAAATTACAAAATGGGCTCCATTTTAAGTAAATTTTGAGCTATTCAAAATAGGGCTAGATTACTCTAAAACTTAAAACATGGGTTGAATTCCAAAAAAGGGCTAGATTTAGCCCGGAAAGGTCTTAAGGTGGCAACACTGGGCTCGCGGGTGACAAACGTCACAAATTTGCGCTCGAAAATTAGGTAAAAATGCCTAATTGTATATTGGCACAAAAACTATACTAAATTTCATGAAAATTTCACTGTATTTGTACAATCTTTGATTTAAATATATAAAATAATAAAGGTTTTTTGATTTTGTATTGTGCATATTTTAGGCATATCAGTCGTTTTTAGTGCATATTTCGGCCTTTTTTAGTGCATATTTGCATGCATATTTTGGCATTTTGTTAGTGCATATAATCCGATGTCTAGTGATCATATTCTTCATTGAATTACACAAAACGTAATTTATTTCTAATTGTTTATATTGTATTAAAGATATTTTGAAATTCTATTTAAATTATACTTACTTTCACAGTTACTTTATTATGATAGAATAGTTTTTATATTATTGTACAGCATATAAATATTATTTACAATTGAAAATCTATACATATAATAATATTATGTAAAGCATAAATAATCTTATTAAATTACACCACGTTTACAACTAAACACAGTGATAGATGTATCTACAAATTACAACCTAACTAGTTTTCGATTTAACTTTTACACTTTTAAACATCAGCCTTTTAATAAAAGTTAAAACTAATATTAATATTATAAATAAAACACACACCATCGATAATAAAGTAAAAATAAGTGGTAATTCGTAATAAGTAGACCAAGACATATTGACAGCAGGAGATCTTAAATGTTTCCCACCAAAACGAAGGATGTACTCAGTCCACCATATTGCCAAATCCAGCGGCTTGATTGGCTGTTCTTGCATTAGTGTGCGAAGCCTCAGCATGTTTTCTTTATAGCTATAAAATATATTGAGTGTAATTAGTATGTTTGAATCTTTTCATAAATGTTTATTAATTAATCACTTCCTTTTTTTTCATTCAACATATTGTGTCCTTTATTGTGATCTTTTTAACCGACTTTAGTTATATTTGTTTTAAATAACATATGGCATAGTTAGGAAATTATTAAACAGCATTTTCTTAAACCTCACCTCTTGTTCTCTATAACAGTTTTGATAGCTTCCTTAAATGTTTCTTCTGTTAGTGAATGAATATCCAGTTGTAACCCAACCTTGTGATGAACATACTTCTCTGTGTTATACCACTGGTCTCCTAACATGGGAATGCCTATAACTGGCACACCAGCACTGATGGTTTCATCCGTCGATTGAAGACCGCCTTGTGTTATAAACAGTTTTATGTTCAGATGCTCTGAAATGAAATGAAAACGAAATTGAATAAATTTTACAAAATTGATTGAATTGTTAGCAAATCATTTAGAATCTCAGTATCCCATTTCTTATCTCAGATTTTCTGCATCTGAAACTGTATTGTTATAAAGGCTATTCGACAATCTTTACAATATTTAATTCATAGATCTCAGACTTAAATGTAAACAAAGATACTTACTTAGCAATTGAGCCTGGGGTAACCATTTCGATATCTTCACATTACTCGGTCTGCCAGGTAGTTCATCTTCATCCCACTTCCATAATATTTTGTACGGCAATGCTGCAAATACTTTTACCATTAGCTTCACTGTTTCTTCAGAGAGTGATTTTGTTCTTACATTTGTTCCGAAGCTAACATATATGACGCCAATCATTGAAGAATCCAGATATGCTTGAAGATCCTGTAAAAAAATTTAGATCTAATGAGTACACAATATATTTCTCGAAAATATATTATTAATTAATCTTGATGAGGACGTTTATTATCATCACGTATATTACACAGAATTTACTGCTTACTTAAATAATATTATACAGATCACTCGATAGATTAAAATATTGAAGCGAAATTAATTTCTGTTGAATATAAAGTTTCGAATAATGTATAAAGCATTTTGTACTCAATTGGCTCGTACGAATTTAAAGAGATTGAGACAGGAATTTAAAAACTTACTGAAGGAAGTGCTATATCAGGTGCTTTGTGAATTCCACCAACGAATAATACATTTGGTGGGATTGGACGGTTCTCAGCCCATATTCGATGCTCATTCAACATCAGCATATGAACATACTTATCATACACCTCTTCAAAGCGTGGCATGTCCTCACCAAAATTTCTTTTCGCAATATCAAGATCATAATCGTTTGTGTGTACTATTAAGTATTCTATGATAACATATTTAAGGAACTCCCAGCATTTTTCCACCATACTTAAGTTGTACACTCGTTGGCTAACAGGTGTAGGAAAGACAATTGGATGCATGGAAGCTCCAATTAGATCGAACTGATATGACATACCTCCAAAGGAATTGAACAGAATTATCGGCTTCTTCAGGTGATGGCCTAGACCAAGTGCAGTACGATAGAAACCTTCAATGACTATGAGATCAAAGGTATCCTTTTCCTCTTTTAATATTCGTTGAAATTCTGGTGTATGTAACTGCTTTTCAAACATGGATGTGACTTTTTCGACCAACATTGTAAATTGTTTTAGAATGCTATTTTTTTTACCATCATGTATGCTCAGAAGGTCTTCCCAATGATCGTATGATATGTCGTGCACATCGATTTCAGTTAAGTTATCGGGAGCCTGTCCTTTAGGAAAAGCGGGATCCGGAGTAACCAAAACGACTTCATGTCCGCGTTTAACCAATTCGTGGATGTAAGGCCGGAAAACTATTTGGTGACTTATGGAGGGAGTTGGAAACACTGCAAGTATTTTGGCACATCGAATTTCACTTAAATTAATGTAGTTTAGTAATAAAAATGACAACAACACTCGAACCATATTTAGCTCTATATGTTGTTAATACATATTTTATCTAAATCGTTTCTAGAGGTACGAATTTTTTTATGATAAGGACTTGCGTAAACATTAATTTAGTAATTAATCTGTTGAAAACGTTTCTGACTATTTCATATCATCGCATTAAAGTGATAAGTTGTCTGCACCGTATCACGCAGCTTGTTGCGCAAATGCGTGATGTAGTAAAGTATTTTATTTGCATAGAAGTGTGCATGATTTTGGAAGAGCACTTAACGGCTTTGACGGAAATGCATCAGAGCCGCCATGAACCCACAAAACGCAACTACAACGTTTAGGTACATGCAGCGTAACGCGTTACAGATTGCTTATGGACATTATTTGAACCTTTAAATGTAACTACAGACAATAAAATACTATATTAACTGTGGTAGTTTTTTTTTTAATTAAACCAAGAAATATTTTATTTAACTTATAAATAGTCTTTAAAATATTTCAAAATATTGTTCGCGTGAGTGAGTGTAGGGGCCTTTTGAAATAAACAACATAAAAGAAAACAGGTGTTTTTTTTATTTAGAAAAGTTTTTATAATATAGGTATACAGTATGTTAACGCTATATACAATCATAAATCTATGTGAGTTAAAATACATAATAATCTAATAAAACGTATAAGAAGTTAACATGATGAAGTCGGTTAAAAATAGAACAAGAATTGTCTGCGAATATGACCTAACTAGTTTTCGATTTAACTTTTTCACTTTTAAATATTAGCCTTTTAATAAATGATACAACTAATATAATATTACAAAAAATAACTACGTTAAAAAAAAACCAACTTCAAAAACGGAAAAGTAAAAAATAAAAACGATTTGATATTATTATTTACTACATATTATTTAGATGTAAATAAATTTCAGTTAGGTTAGCCGGAGCCTGTCCTATGGCGTGCTATACCGGACCGTAAAAAATCGGAATGCCGGACCGTAAAATTCCTTGTAGTGGACAAACGCCCTTAGGAAAAGCGGGATCAGTCGTAACCAAAACGACTTCCTGTCTTTGTTTCACTAATTCATGGATGTAAGGGCGGAAAACCACATATGGAAGGCGTCGGAAAAACTTCGAGTATTTTGGCGCAATGAATTCCACTTAATATAATGTTAGAAATAAAAATGACAACCACACTCGTGACATGATGAAACTGAAGTGTTGTCAATTCTATAAGAATTTATCTATTCTATTTGTGGTGTTTATCACTTATAATACCACAAGAGCTTCAAAATTATCGGGTATTTTCCGATAGGTTCGTTGCAAACAAATGAAGGAGTCAAGTTTTTAGTCAAGGTTAAAAAATCACGAGCACGAAGCGCGAGTGATTTTTCCTGAAAAACTTGACGACTTTGCAGGGAACCTTGAGGGAAATGCCAGATAATTTTGAAGCTCGTGTGGTATTCGGGGGATTATTTTTCCGTCCCAAATGTCGGCCAATAATTTCACAATTGAATTCAACCTGTCAGTTTGACGTCAACGACCAGAGAAAATTTTCAAAAAATTATCAGTGTAATACCATGTAGGTTGTACCACGTGACGTCGAATGGTGCAATTCTATTGGTCGATATTTGGGTCGGAAAAATAATCTATTCAATTTGTGGTGTTTATCATAAGGACTCAAAATAAATTGTGCCTAGTCATCATAACATTATCGCATTAAGGCGATTAGCAGACTGCTCCACTTCCTGCCTCTCTTAGTAAGTGTTTCATATGTTTATTGAAAACACGCGCGTCCATGTCCTGGACGAGCCTAACACTACATGCAGATAAAAATACAAACCACGCGTGTGTGCGGGGTGAGACGCAAGGAAATCACACCAAGTCAAGCGGTCTCGTGCGTGATTTAAGAAAAGCTTTAAATGAAATAAATCAGAGGAAGGAAATCTAATTGTGGCAATCATTAATATTTTGTTTGACATAGTTTAACTTCATCGTTAAATGTGGAGTTAAGAAAGTAGCCTTAAGTGGTGGGAAAAATCAATTGATAAGGTAAAAATGGTAATCAATTAATATACAAATTATGTAATAGAGAGCCCGCTACAATAAGTATGACTACTGTAACTAAAATAATAAATTATATGAAAGCTTACGATTAATAATAATAAAAAATAAATGAAAATAGCGCAATAAAAACAGTAACTTAAGGATAACACTATCGTCAACTATATTAATTTTATGTAGGTAAAATAAAATAATCTAATAAGCAACTTTACAAAGATTATAGTAAAATAAGTGTCTCTAAAATATAAGTAATTTAACTATTTTTCACTTTAGCTTTAACACTTTTAAATACCAGCCTTTTAATAAAAGATAAAAATAATATTAATATAACAAACAATACACACACTATTGACAATAAAGTAAAAACTAAGGGTAATTCATAATATGCGGACCAAGACATAAGCATGGCTGGAGACCTTAAATGTTTCCCGCCAAAACGAAGGATGTACTCAGTCCACCATATTGCCAAATCCAGGGGCTTGATTGGCTGTTCTTGCATTAGCGTGCGAAGTTTCAGCATGTTTTCTTTATAGCTGAAATTTTAAATATTTAAATAAGCACTTTTCTGACGTTAGGTGTGTTTTTTTGTATATGCAACTGTTCCTACCTGTGTTCGGCCAAATGCAAAACATCCAACTATATACTATAGAGTAAATAATGATCTTTAAATAACTTTTTAGGGTTCCGTAGCCAAAATGGCAAAAACGGAACCCTTATAGTTTCGTCATGTCCGTCTGTCCGTCTGTCCGTCTGTCCGTCTGTCACAGCCGATTTACTCGGAAACTATAAGTACTACAGTGATGAAATTTGATGGGAATATGTGTTGTATGAACCGCTACAAAAATATGACACTAAATAGTAAAAAAAAGAATTGGGGGTGGGGCCCCCCATACATGTAACTGAGGGATGAAATTTTTTTTTTCGATGTACATACCCGTGTGGGGTATCAATGGAAAGGTCTTTTAAAATGATATAAAGTTTTCTAAAAAACATTTTTCTTAAAGTGAACGGTTTTTGAGATATCAGCTCTCAAAGTCGTAAAAAGTATGTCCCCCCCCCTCTATTTTTATAACTACGGGGTATAAAATTCTAAAAAAAATAGAGGTGATGCATGCTAATTAACTCTTTCAACGATTTTTGGTTTGATCAAAGTATCTCTTATAGTTTTTGAGATAGGTTGATTTAACTGTAATTTATTATATTTGCTGCTACGGAACCCTTTGTGCGCGAGCCCGACTCGCACTTGGCCGGTTTTTTTCTGTTCATTCACCCTGTGTCCGTTTCTTGTTATTTATTATAACCGACTTTTGTAATGTTTGTTACAAGCTAACAATGTTTGACGTGACAACGTCTTATAATTCGATAGAGCCGGCTGCACGCACGAAAAAACATGACTCATGCGGCGTTACCTCGCTCTGAGGCGTTCCATGTAGGTTTGAATTGCAAACGAGAGCGCAGAACGAGCGACAAAGAAGCAAAATCGGTCGTTGTCACGTTCAACCATCGTCAGTAAACCGACTATACAGACAACCATTTTTTTTTCTCAAACCTCATAATATGATACTTCTATGGAACCTCACCTCTTATTCTCTATAACCGTTTTGACAGCATCCTTAAATGTTTCTTCTGTTAGTGAATGTATATCCAGTTGAAGACCAACCTTGTGATGAACATACTTCTCTGTGTTATACCACTGGTCTCCTAACATGGGAATGCCTATAACTGGCACACCAGCACTAATGGTTTCATCCGTCGATTGAAGACCGCCTTGTGTTATAAACAGTTTTACGTTTGGGTGTCCTGTGAAATAGAAGTGTTCAATTAATTTCTACGTTACATTCCTTAATTTTTCTTCGTAGACTAAATAAATAGGAACAATTTGATAATTCTGACAGACTTAAATTATGCTCAAATGTTCTGAAATATTTTAGTGCGTGTGTTACTTATGACTAACTTCCTTTTTCTTTGTGTAATTTTTCAACTTATAAAATAGCACTGTCCTAATTATTTATGTCCATTTTCATTAATTTATTAACGCTGCTTAACAAAATAAGTCGTAAGTAATAAACAAAATAGTCGCACCTATTTATAATATTTGATGATTTATTCTAAAATAATATTTAATTCACACTTCAAAGACAGTCAGACGGCTTATCTTTTAACTGATAATTATAGATTAACTGAAACTCACTTAGCAATTGAGCCTGGGGTAACCATTTCGATATCTTCACATTGCTCGGTTTGCCAGGCAATTCATCTTCATCCCACTTCCATAATACATTGTAAGGTAATTCCGAAAATACTTTTGCTATAAGTTTCACTGTTTCTACTGAGAGGGCTTTTGTTCTTACATTTGTTCCGAAACTAACATATATGACGCCATTCTTCGAAGAATCCAGATATTCTTGAAGATCCTGTGAAAAGTTTAGGTCCAATTAGTATGTAGCGGCTTTATATATTTTGGATAGCGGAAATGAAACAACGGATTGACAACCTCTTTATATTGGAGCCAATTTACGACTGAAGTACAATTGGTAGAATACATATTAATGATACATGATGCCTGACCTAATAAGTAACTGTAATGTGCTGACGGCACATAGCTTTCCCCTAAATTTGGAAAAAAATTATACATTGAAAAAAATTTTTTTTAACAGTAAACATTACTTGTACAATATAATAATCATCACAAACATAAAAAATAATCTTTAGCATGAACTTTAAATTTCTAATTTCAAAATTGTCTAATATAATCGAAAAAGGTATATAATAAAATGTATATAAAAGTGTATATAGCAAAAAACAACATTATACAGTTAAAAATGTAAATAAAACAATAGAAATAAATGTAAAAATAAAATTGAAAAGTT
The DNA here is from genome assembly GCF_061535395.1 of Colias eurytheme. Taxonomy (NCBI): domain Eukaryota; kingdom Metazoa; phylum Arthropoda; class Insecta; order Lepidoptera; family Pieridae; genus Colias; species Colias eurytheme. The sequence continues at coordinate 4,683,145 of NC_143001.1, forward strand.
AATATAAACATAATGCATTGATATAAAAAATAAAATAAACATGTAAGTACTTCTAATTACAATTTAAATCTTACGACAGGTTTAACAATGCGACCTGATCGTGTTACAGTCGGCAAGTTGTTTACATTAGGCGCTTGCGCTACCGTATTCGGACTATTGTCATCAATGTTTATTATAAAGGCTGGTTTAAGACGATCAATACTAATTATGTTCTCTTTGTCTGCTTGTGATATTTTGAAATATTTATCATTTCTTTCCAAAACTTTGAAAGGTCCTCGATATGGAGGTGTCAGCGATTTTACCATTTTGTCACAACGTACAAATACATGTGTGCATTTTTGCAATTCTGGATGAACAAATATATTGCGTTTACTGGACTCTCTTTTAGGAACTGACGATATGTTGTGTATTTTTTTACGCAGTTGGCTAAGGAATGTTTCATTCTCGGAAATATTAGGCCTTTGCAGCTGGAAAAAATCTCCGGGTAATCTTATTGCTTCACCATAAACCATTTCGGCGGCACTTGTCTGTGTGTCGTCTCGTAGACTCGCCCTTAGTCCAAACAAAACAGATGGTAATTGTCCAACCCAGTCGACTGCATTGCCTCTACACATAAGAGCTGTTTTCAATACTCTGTGCCATCTTTCTATAGCACCGTTCGCTTGCGGGTGGTATGCACAAGTCCTTATCTTTTTAATACCCATTCGCTTTGCTAAATTTGTAAACAAACTTGACTCGAATTGTCGTCCTTGATCGGTAGTTATCCGTATAGGACTTCCAAACCGACAAATCCATCCTGAATAGACAATTTCAGCTACAGTCTCTGCTGTAATATCTTTTATGGGAAAAGCTTCTGGCCAAGAGGTACTTCTGTCGATCATGGTTAGAATGTATCGATAACCATTGCAATATTGTAAAGGACCAACGATGTCGATATGCAAATGCTCGAATCGGTCGCTTTTCGTAAAAGTTCCAGTAGGCGAAATAGTATGCCTATGTACTTTGGAACGTTGACACTCTATACATGCACGTGTCCAATTGGTAACATCTTTGTTTATAGATGTCCATATAAATCTGTCTCGCAAGAGTCTTCGTGTCGTACGTATGCTAGGATGACTAATTCCATGTATGGCGTTGTAAGCCGATATACGAAATTCTTCGGGCAAATATGGTCTTGCGTTCTGCATAGTTACATCACAATACACTGGCATGTTACTAGGCGGTAAAATTATCTTTTTAAAGTTTAGATTTTTCGATTGTAGTAATAACTTGAGTTCCTCATCATTTTCTTGAGCTTTTGATAACTTTTCGTAATCGATGGGCGATGGCATATCTATTGTAGCTATCCTTGATAATGCATCGGCCACTACATTTTCTGATCCGCTTATATGTTCTATTGATGTACAAAATTGCAGTATGAAATCGAGATGACGTAATCTTCGCGGCGTATCATTTTTGCTGATTGTATTATTTTTGAATGTATGTATTAAAGGTTTGTGATCAGTATACACGGTTAATGGCCTGCCTTCGACCATATATCTAAAATGTTTTATAGCCATGTATATAGCTAGCAACTCTCGATCGAATGTACTATAGCGTTGTTGCGCTTCGCTTAATTTTTGTGAAAAAAATCCGAGAGGCTTCCATGAGTTTCCTTCTCTCTGTTGAAGTACTGCACCGGCACATGTGCTAGAACAATCGGTCATGATAGCAATAGTAGCATCTGCGGCGGGAAATGACAATGTAACGGCACTTTGAAGGTTTTCCTTACATTGCTCGAAGGCTGTTGATGCTTCATCAGTCCATTGTATCGGAGTTTTATCTTTCTTGCCGGAGTTATGTATGTACTGATTTAGTTTTGATTGTACTTCTGCAGCGTGAGGTAAATGACGTCTATAGAAATTTAGCATTCCTAGAAATCGTCGTAATTCTTCGACTGTTTGTGGTTTTGGGTACTCTTTTATGACCTTGACCTTATCTTCTAATGGTTTTAATCCTTGTTGTGAAATATTATATCCCAAAAAACTTAATTCCGTTTTGCCGAATTCACATTTTGATAAATTTATAGTGATTCCAAACTCATTCAAACGTTCGAAAACCATTCGTAAGTGTTTCGTATGGCTCTGGTGTCCTGATGACGCAATGATGACGTCATCGATGTAGGAAAATAAAAATGGAACGTTTTCCTCGCTTTTCTCGCCATTTTCGGAATCAGTTGGAAAATGAAGGTCACGGAACACAACGTTGTTTAAAAATCGTTGGAATGTCTGCGCTGCATTCTTAAGTCCAAAAGTCATTCTTTTAAATTCATATAAGCCGAAGGGTGTAGTTATGGCTGTTTTCTCAATATCTGATTCGGCGACACCAATATTATGATAGGCACGTTGCAAATCTAACCTTGAAAATATAGTTTTTCCTGCCAATAGGTATGTACAGTCTTGTATACGCGGTATGGGATATCTGTCCGGTTTAGTTATCGCATTTAAGCGTCGATAATCTCCACAGGGTCTAATATCTCCGTTCTTTTTCATTACCACATGTAAAGGACTGGCCCAGCAACTTTTTGATGGTTGACAAATCCCCATCTCTTGCATTCGCTGAAATTCTGCGCGAACTTTATTGTATTTGTCAGGCGGTAGAGGTCGCGGTCGCGAAAATACGGGTGGGCCGCTTGTTTCGATGTGATGGACTATAGAATGTCGTGGAGTCTCTATGAAACGCATTGGCTTAGTAATGTTCGGAAATTGCGATAACAGATCACTATATTTATGATTAAAGTCGATTGTGTTCACTGGTATATGTTTACTCAAAGTTACTGAACCGATTACACATAAGTTTGTCACTGTATCAATTAATTTTTGACGATGAATGTCCACTAAAAGTTTGTAATGTCCCAAAAAATCAGCACCTAATATTGCTTGTTTCACTTCGGCTATAATAAAAGTCCACCGGTAAGGTCTACGTAATTTTAAATCTAATGTAAGTGTCTTTACACCATAAGTCTTTATAACGCTTCCGTTAGCAGCGTATAACTCGTAATTATCGCACTTCGGTCGCTTATGCACAGTTTTAGTCACAGGGATCACTGATATATTCGCTCCCGTATCAATTAAAAAATTTAGTCCCGATGTTCTATCGGTAATGTTAAGGCGGTGCGATGGCTTAATAGTGCAAATCTCCGCCTGCGATTGCACTCCTTCTAGTTTTCCTGCTGTTTAGGTTTTTTATTCCAAGCACACGGCTCTATACATTTGTTAGCTCTATGATAAAATCGCGCGTGGTAATAACAAAGACTGTCGGCGCTCCGCGGCTCACGCCGTATCATGTTACGTCCACGGGATCTCGAACTAGACCGATTACGATAATTATAATTTCGTTTTTTATGTTGCAATCTATAAATGTTCTGTAATTCCATCACTTGAAGAGTCAATTGAGCTATTTGCTCTTGCAGCACGGAAACGGTATCAGCTGACGTCGACGGTTTGCTACTAACCTCCGATATTTGATTAGGTCTTATATTTTCCATAATTTTGTCTGCAATCGTAGCTAAATTTTCCAAATCTTTTACGTCGGTGACGGCGAGAACGGAGCGTACTGCAGCTGGAAGATGACCTTGCCACATGATACTCAGCGTTTCATCGGGAATTTTTCCGCGGGCCAAATCTCGCATGCGCCTCAAGAGTTGAGAGGGTTTTTCGTCGCCAAGGTCGATTTCGCTCAAAAGTTTTTGGAGTTGCCGGTTTTCTGATTCTTCATACACTGCTAATAATCTTGCTTTTAAGGTGTCATATTTCTTCGTTTGGGGCTGCTGAAGCAATATGTCGCTTACTTGTTGAATGACGTCTTTTCCCAATTTCGTGACGACTAAGTTAAATTTCGCCTCGTCGCTTAGTTTTTGAGGTGTTAAGATGGCTTCACACTGCACGAACCATAAGCGAGCTTGATCGCACCAAAATTCCGGTATTCTAGATGATACTGTTACTGTTGCTAACTCGGACGCTGGGCTTGCTGACGGAGCTCTATTTTCAGTTGTCATTTTTATATTCTTATGGCTTCGTGTAAAGTCCGAGGTCACGAAATACGTTGTCAGGTTGTCGCGTTGTCAGGCGTTGTGGTTAGTCGGGTGTTGTTGTTTGTCGGGGTCACCAGATTGTAGCGGCTTTATATATTTTGGATAGCGGAAATGAAACAACGGATTGACAACCTCTTTATATTGGAGCCAATTTACGACTGAAGTACAATTGGTAGAATACATATTAATGATACATGATGCCTGACCTAATAAGTAACTGTAATGTGCTGACGGCACAAGTATCTACATAAAAATATTGTATTTTTTACATAAGCTGCGTGTGTAAGTAAGCTGCAAGATAAGAGAATATCGTATCTACAGAGCAATGTACTGATTTCAAAAGAATAATATTGGAGAAAAAGATAACTGTTTATATACGATTAATTTAATAGGTTACATTGATAGTTGTTAAATATAAAGTTAAGTATAAAGCAAGTATAAAATAGATTTTCTACGCTTATAAATTGAAAGTAATGACGTGAATAGAATTGAAATGCCTTTTTTTCCGATTAGCTAAAGTTAAAAATTCATTTATGGGTCAAGGTATACGCTTTTACAATAGAATTCCTCATAATATTAAAGAGTTTAGTTCTAAATTTAAAACTTATATAAAAAATCTTAGTAAAAAATGTACTAGTTCAGAGAGCGTACTACAGTATTCAGGAATATGTGGACGATATAAACCCATGGAGGGTTGTCACCCATGTAAAAACCACAGGACAGTTCTTTGGCGTGTTATTATAATATATACATACGTATTTTTTTAAATTAAATTGTAAAACTGACATGATTTAAAAGAGCAACTATGGAGTTTCTTGCCGGTTCTTCTCCGTAGATACTGCTTTCCGAATCGGTGGTAAATGTTAAAAATATGTAATGACGTTTCAAAAGTGCTTCTTAAGAAGTCTAATTGAATAAATAAATGTTTGAGTTTGAGTTTGAGTGACACTTAAAACGAACGTATATACGTACTGAAGGAAGTGCAGTGTCAGGTGCTTGGTGAATTCCACCAACGAACAATATATTTGGTGGTATTGGATGATTTTCTGCCCATATCTGATGCTCGTTCAATATCAGCAAATGCACATACTCATTAAATATTTCTTCAAAACGTGGCATGTCTTTGCCAAAGTATCTTTTCCCCACATCAATGTCATAATTGTAAGTATACATTACCAAATATTCTAGTGTAAGATATTTGAAGAACTCCCAGCATTTTTCCACCATGCTCAAGTTGTATACTCTTTGATTCACAAATGTGGGGAAGACAGTTGGATGCATGGGAGCTCCATATAGATCGAACTGTGATGATGCAGCGCCTAAGGAACTAAATTGTATAATTGGTTTCTTTAGTAGATGTCCGAGACCTAGTGCAGCTCGAACGCTGGTTTCAACTATTATCAGGTCAAAGGTATCCTTTTCTTCTTTTAATATCCTTTGAAATTCTGGTGTATTCAACTGTATTTCAAACACACATGTAAATTTTTCGAACACAATTGTTAATTGTTTAAGTGCATTTCCCTTCCTACCATCGTGTATGCTCATAATATCTTCCCAATACGTGTATGATATGTCGTGCACATCAATTTCAGTTAAGTTAGCAGGAGCTTTTCCTTTTGGAAAAGCGGGATCCGGTGTAACCAAAACGACTTCATGGCCTCGTTTAACCAATTCGTGGATATAAGGACGGAAAACCACTTGATGACTTATAGAAGGAGTCGGAAACACTGCAAGTATTTTGGCACATTGTATTTCACTTAAAATAACAAAGCTTAGAAATAAAAACGACAACCACACTCGAGCCATGGTCAGCGTTTTCTATACAAGCTAAACTACTAAACGTTATAAGCGTTGTCTAGACTGTATTTTTTTATCTAAATCAGTTTTTAATGAGGTTGCCATGATAAGGGATTACGCATTACGTTACTGGTATTGAAATAAGCTCTTCGAGATTTGTATGCTGTTTAAAGGACTTGAACTTTGTAATAATCTCTTGTACTTACTCGTAATAAGTTCTTCACAGTTTTGACATTCATTTATCTTGTTTCCAGAGTTGTACAAAAAAGCCGCTTCAAAATATAAAATATATTGTGGGCAGATGGATAAATGTCACTATATTGTATTTACAAATTTGTTTTTTGTAGCATATACGTCTTCTTATCATTCAAAAATTTTCGAGTGAACATCAAAAATTTTCGAGTGTACATACCAAACGGTGGCCAATTTTTAATTACCTTGCAATTGAAGCATATTCAGGAGTGGTTTAAATAATTATATTCAGAATACAAACCATAGGTTTCAACTTTGAATGTCCATAAAATATTATGTTCACAACATATTCTAGTACTAATGTTAAATCAAGATCATATTAATTGTTTAGGCGATATGAATTTAATAATGTAATAATAAAGTGCCAAAGTCTTGCTAAACAAAATTGAAGAACAAATTTTGAGTAAATAAGTCGATTTCATCTGAATAATTTACTTTTTGATATTTTATCAACTTAAAATTATCACCAAGCATTTTATGAGATTTGTATAATTATATTTTAGAATAATATTATTTTTATTGAATGGCAGGTATTTTTTTTATTTAAGAATATTTTTATCGTAATTATTGATAAGTGACTAATTTTGAAGAATCAGGATGACACATTTATATTTCTCAGAAAAAAATCTGTTATCAAGAAGATTAAGTTAAAAACTAACTACCGAATTGTGATGATGCTTCAAGCAATAAAAGCTCTTTTTGGCCTATGCATTAGGAATATTTTCATTTCTTTGAGACAGGTGTAGCTTCATACATAAATGTTAGACGTTTGTCGCGGCACAGAGTAGAAATAAATAGGGAGCTTGTGCTATTCATATTATAATTTGAATAGTGGGTTTTTTAAGTACGTTTTTCTTTAATTGGAGTAGGTACTTAAATCATTTGTTTTGAAAGTGATATTAAATTTTATAAGAATATTAGGAAAACATATTTTGAGTTTCTTCTTTAGGGTTACCTATAAGTGAGTGAAGTCCCATGTTAACATGTAGTGGGGTAAGGGGCAGATGCATTATACATCTGTTTCACTGATCGATTTTCTTTGAGGTAGGGACAAGTAGGTGATCAGCCTTCTGTGTACCTACTACCAGACCGAGACATTTTTTTTCTTCGTCTCCGCTAGGAATCGAACCCAGGACCCCACGGTGCTACGCTCACGCGTCAACCACTGTACCTACCAAGGTGTGAATTTTGCTCAAAATATTTTTCTTATTATTTGAAACTTACGACTAAATTAGATGAGACCAGACTAAATAAGAAAATCTAATTACGACTTTAATTATTCAATACAACAATAACGAGACTGAAATTAAAAAAAAAAGATTTTTTTCTCATTTACTGAATGTTTATTTATAATAATATATGTATTCAGCTTACATTACTCTGTTACCACTTGTTTTATTTACCATGCGGATACGTTAATTTTTAAGCAGTTCTCTCCTACTGAATAAAATAAGGTAAAAACTGGATGGGCTCCACTTTTTCTGTCGCTTTGAGTGTTTCACTTTTGCATGTAGGATTGAAAACCAGTACTGATGTTATATTTTTAGTACATTTGTTAATGCGTTTTTTCTGCTTGATTTTTGTACAGATTGGTAGGAAATCTAATATACTTCGCCTAAAATTATTACGTAACTCGAATATATTCGAATTTCGCTATTTTTCCGACGAGTTCGACTAACGCCCACGCGACTAAGCCGCCGGTACCAGCGTTCACACCATCATTTTTCTTTTTGTCATTGCGTACTAAGACCCCTGTAGAACCGCCATCCTGTTACAAATGACTCGAAATTTTGTGTCAATATCTCCCGGTCTAAGAGACGTTACTCGAAAATCAAATCTGTCATCTAGAATCGAATACTTGTGAATAAAAATCATCATAAATTAATAAATGCGTTGTGTTTCTTTAATTATGTTTATATACTTGTCTTATTTTACTTCATAAATTTACGAATGAAAGTATATTACTGGGACAGGGATACGTCAATCATTTTGTGCAAAATGTCATTTTTTTTTTTAAACGATTAACTCTCAAAACGGTTTATTATATTTTGTCTGTCTTATAGATAAATATAAACATCTATGACGTCATGCTACAAAATGGCAATGAATGATCCTATTCAAGAAGCTTATATACACTGGAGATTTCAGTATGAACATTAACTTGTAACAAGAAAATATGACACGGAATGACGCCTGTATGTTTTTTTATCCCTTTCACACCCATTTGCCAAGTTAGGTTCATACTGAAATCTCCAGTGTATTAGATAAGTATAAGCTTCTTGATCCTATTATAAGTTTATTTTCTTTTTAATTACTCTGTAGACTGTAGTTATCAACTACTAGTCATCAGACGTCATAATCTATTATCGTTAATCCTATTATAGAATTCTACTTTTAACGTTTCTTACAAATAGCTATCAGTCATTTAATATGTGGTTATCAGCTGCATGATAATTATCTTATTATCTTTCTCATAATCTATGGATATATAGTAAACTAGCTTTCCGCCCGCGGCATCGCCCGCGCAGTCAAAGAAAAACCCGCATACTTCCTGTTCCCGTGGTATTTCCGGGATTGCGTCATTTTACCGGGATAAAAAGTAGCCTATGTCCATTCTCGGGTATCAAAATATCTCCATACCAAATTTCATGAAAATTGGTTCAGTAGTTTAGGCGTGATTGAGTAACAGACAGACAGACAGAGTTACTTTCGCATTTATAATATTAGTATGGATAATCTAATGCGTGTTTATATTATAAAAGGTTGTTAAAAATCTATATTTAAGTTATTAAGTTTTCAAAATATGAACATGGAATCTCTAATAGCATAAAACAAAGTCGGCTTCTGCCGTTAAAGAGGAAGGTTGGTTTTAGTATATATACATAATTTATCAGGTTTTCAACAAGGTGGGCGAAGCCGCAGGCGGGAAGCTAGCATAAAAAACAATACCTATTTCCCTTAATTCTTACTATTCTATAATTTTAACGATTAATATCATATCTTCAATGATCCTACAAAAACATAAAACAGTATACATTTTACTATATTTAAAAATTCTCCATCACACAAACTTGGTTTGAAATAGTTCCAATTAAGTTCACTGTCTATAATAAACTGTTATTATGGACCCTTGTTCCATGAAGTATAAAGATGACCGCAAAAATTGGAAAAAAGATATAGGGTTATTCTTTTATGAGATACCATAAACAAGTCTAGCTGAACTTATGTTTATTGATCGTGATATGGAGTTATTTTGAGGGTATTTTCGTCGAGATTTCTCATTTTTATAGTTATTACTAGCCCGTCCCCGGCTTAGGTCCGCCCCGGCTTCTTCCGTGGTACATATGAAAAATAGATGTTGGCCGATTCTCAGACTTACCCGATATGCACAGAAAATTTCATGAGAATCGGTCCACCCGTTTCGGAGGAGTATGCAGACTAACATTGTGACACGAGAATTTTATATATAAGAGATTTGGAAACATGAAAGAGGGAGTAATGCTGTAGTTATAAGTTTTTATACAAAACCATCGTTTGAGTTGAGACTATAAGAATTCTCATTTACTTAAATTTTTATACGTCTTATGAGTTTCTTTAATTGCAAATATGCTTTTGTAAGTATGATAAATTTTAGAAACAAATAGTATCAAACCAATTGTAACATTGTTGATTCAGTTTCCATAATCTGCCCCTTCAAATTACTAGTCTACTTAGGCCGGCTACTCACGTAGGTACCTGCCGCAGGGGCAATATTGGAACAATCTCAGTAGGTCGGCGGTCGGAGCAATTTCAGTTGTTCTCTAAATTGCCCCTGCTTGCCTATACAATATACACATCATAATTAAGGACCCAATTAAGGGTCCAATTTCAAAATTGCCCCTGCTGCAGGTACGTCTACTTCTTATCTCTCAAATACGCATCCCCATAATATCAACTTTACCATAACAAAATTACACACCACAGATCACCATCCATACTAATATTATAAATGCGAAAGTAACTCTGTCTGTCTGTCTGTTACTCAATCACGCCTTAACTACTGAATCAATTTGCATGAAATTTCGTATAGAGATATTTTGATACCCGAGAAAGGACATAGGCTACTTTTTATCCCGGGAAATAGGATAGGTTTTATCCCGGAAATCCCACGCGAACGGGAACTATGCGGGTTTTTCTTTGACTGCGCGGGCGAAGCTGCGGGTGGAAAGCTAGTACTCTATAATATCAAATATTCACTCACACGAAACCCCCTTTATTTAGTACACTAATAAAAAACCATACCAAAAACTGTATAATCATAATTTACCGCCATACCATCAACTCAAACAAATTGCCAATCTACAGGCATATTGTGAAAAATCTATACACATTTTATAAACCCTCCAATACTGTGTTCGTTAAAACCAAGGTCTTTATTATCTATTTCGGGATTGAACGCTGTTAAATTGTAGGCTAGGTTTTATAAAAGTTTCGCAGCTTGTAATAAAACACGCCATTGATAAATAATTGAAGTACAATTATTTTCATTCGGTTAAAAATGGATCGTAGCTATCAGTTTGTTCGTTGGTTTATAATATGTATACAGGGTTACTTGTAAAACACCAGCAACCTCGCAGGACAAGATAGCTAACATCATAAGTAACAACATTTGTTCTTTCGATGCGAAGTTTTTTCGATGCGATTTATTTTAGGCAAACATTTTACAAATATTTCGGAATGTACTAACTTTTTAAAATCGTAATCACATAATAGGTATTTATTCAACAAAATTGTTATTTCACACAAACTATGGTTAGTTTGCATGATATATTTTTAGAATTTAATTAATGTATTTTGTGTTATAAATTTTAGGTTTTCCTGAAAATGTAAATAGTTTTAACGTATTTATAACAAAACAATAATTAACGCTGCAGCTGATGGAATAAACGTTTAATAAATCATCACTATCATCACTACATAGTATAAAACAAAGTCGCTTTCCCTGTCCCTATGTCCCTATGTCCCTTTGTACGCTTAAATCTTTGAAACTACGCAACGGATTTTGATGCGGTTTTTTTTAATAGATAGAGTGTTTCAAGAGGAAGGTTTATATGTATAATAACATCCATTAAATAGTGGAGAAGTACTGTTATTTTTGAGGTTTCTAATGTGATGTCGTAAAAAATTACATTTTTTCCGCTTACATTGCAAACGCAGGCTGAACCCTACGAGTTTTATCAAAATAATGTACTAAGTATTATACACATTGAAAAGGTCTAAAGAAAAGTCCGCGATGGTATATGTCTATCTCTTATGGATAACCCACAATAACTTTTTTTTTGTCATTTACTTTTTACGACAAATAATGGGTAATTTTCGATGCGATTTTAACCAATACAGCATTAATCCTTAACCAATTAAATACCTTCAATACATTGTTCATTTAATATAGATCTATATGGCCCTTTACACCGTATGATTTAAGTGAATATTTTCGAAGATATAACAGATTTAAAAATTGCGGGACGTAGCGTTTGCGGCGGTACCGGCCGGCCGCCCGGCTATCTATTTTATACCCGTGCGAAGCCGGAGCGGGCTGCTATGTTTTTATATACAACGTTCACAGTTTTTCTGTAGTGTATTTAGTATCAGCATTGCACCCGTGCGAAGCCGGGGCGGGTCGCTAGTGCACATATAAAATTACTATTAATTAATAAGCGCTATAGCGTTTATGAAGAGATAAAAGAATATTCCCGAAAGATTTTCCTTTTTGGTTGTTAAAGGATAATCGTCCGAAACATTAAGCTTTTTCCCTAATTTCTTTAAATATCATAATACAGATAAGATAGATAAGTATCTGATAATAAAATGACTAGTCAAAGTTTCAACAAAACAAAACTATTTCTATGAAAACATTAACTGTTTTCAAACATTTATATTGCTTTTACCAAAACTCCATAACCATTAAAACCTAAAATTTACCAACATTTCTAAAAATGCAAAACATTTGTTCACCATTTCAAGAAATGTCCAAGTAATATCAGGAGCATATTAAATACATTTTTATGCAGTGAATACAAAGTGCTTACCCATAGAAATGGGCTTTATTGAAAAACTTACCTCGTTATTAAGTTCGCATTGCGATTTATAAGTTGCAAAACGGAATAGTGCAATTTTCCATTGCAATGCAGAATTCTTCCGTTCACTGGTTTCTTTAACTGATAAGCCTTTACGAAAGGTTTTGTTATGCTATTTCTTATTGTATTGATATCATCTATGTATTAAAAATCATCTATATCTTATAAGAAGTTCGTAAGTTTGACTATTTGTTTAATAGTATGTATTACTAACTTCAAACAGTTTATATTGATAATCCTTATCCATTCTTGTAGTATTAAATAATGCGAAAGTTGTATCCGTATGTACTATGGTAATTGTCTACCCGTCTGTCACTCTCACAGAACATAATATATCCTCTGGTCACTCTGCCTGTCTGTCTCTTCTTCAAGCGTAAAGTACTGAACTAATTTAACGAAATTTGGTACACAGATCCTGAGACACTGAAGTCTGAACCGATGTGGATTTGAATTTGATACAAAAATAATTTGAAACCTGAGAAAGGACATAAGATAGATTTTAGTATGGAAATCTCACGGGAACTGGCACAATCCAGGTTTTTCATAATTACGCGGATGAAAAGCTAGAACGAAATAAATAAATCACTAGATAATAACACGAATAATGAATTAAACGATATTGTAACCTAGCTCGTAAACACACCGCAACAAAAACTATAAATGCAATCGTATACTTGAATACATTTCAACAAACTATAAGTGTAGAAAAATTAAAAAAACAAACGTTAAGCTTCACGTAATGAACCCAATATAAAGATAACACAACAATAGATTAAAACTTCCTACAATCTCAGGCGTGCTCGAACTTTGGCTTCGAACTTAACAAATTGTTTTATGTTTGTCTTATCGTACTTGTATTGAGAACTTTACTAGTTTTATGAGCGATTCTTGTATAAGGAGAGATTATCACGAATGTCTTTTGATACACAACAAAATAGAGATTATTTTGTGCAATCATACCGTCCACGTCGCGCGTCGTAGGTCGTCGTATTGCACAAAATAATCTACACTCACACGCAATTTTTTACTTTTTTTTGTCAAGGTGTACAAGTTTATAAATATTATTATACTTACAACGTTAGATTATGTGAATTGTAAAATTCTTTGAAATAAATGTCCTTAGCAAAAAGATGGGTAAGTTTGTCTTAAATTGGTCGGCATAATAGTTATTGCCATATAGTATTTTCTAGTGTTTGATTTGTTTGCAAGTATTATACATTTAGAAATTAAAGATTTTTAACTGATTTTAAACGCGATTTATTCATTATATTATTTTCCCGACGTTTCGCACACTTTACAGTGAGCGTGGTCACGGGCAAAGAGAATACAAATACTACGTGTCATGGGGAGGCTAAGATCTTAAACGTCTTGACGGTCATTCAAAAATTGATATTTGTAAACTACCTCCACCTATTTATCCGTAGAACGTCGGGAAAAAAATAAAATGAATAAAACGCGTTTAAAATACGTTAAAAATCTTTTATTTATAAGTTATTTCAATTTTTAATTTTTGTGTTCGCGACTTTGCCTGTATTTTTAATACTTATTAGGTACATAAAATACTTCGGTTTTTACCGAGAACCACGGTGAAAACGGTTTGAAAATCGGTGCAGAAATATCCAAAGTATTATTTAATTTTGTATAATGAAGAAATATAATGTGTTGCCTTATTATTCAGTAAACTACCTATAATAATTACATAAAATAACTGTTATTATTCTAGGAATAGTGGCATAATAAACCGATGAATTTAATTCAGATTCTATAATTTCTCCCTACCATTGCTTCTAATTATAGCCCCTTTGGTGCTTATAATTACAGTTTAATATGCTATTTGGAATTATAAGTAATATTAATTATAATAATTACTTCATAAACTAGTAACAAAATCAATAATGGCTACCTATACATAATTATATCATTTACTAGCTGCGCCCCGCGGTTTCATCCGTATGGCTCCGCTTCTATTGGTCTCAGCGTGATGATATTAATAGCCTATAGTCTTCCTCGATTAATTTGCTATCTAACACCGAAATAATTTTCAAATCGGACCAGTAGTTCCTGAGATTAGCGCGTTCAAACAAACAAACTCTTCAGCTTTATAATATTAGTAAATACGTAGATATAGATTACGACCGCGACAGTCGCAATATGCAATCTAAAAATTTCTGAACTTCTTTACTATATTTTCTCGAAACTTCCAATACACGAAAAGAAAAAGGACATTTAAAAGATCTGACCACTTATATAGCAAATCCATTTCATACAATTAAAGTCCATATAAATATAGACCTAAAAGCGTAATTCCTATGATACTTTATCATACCATTTATATTTGAAATTACCTCCTCTGACAGTTTTTATATTACTTTGGGTTAGGCAATTTCAGAGCGCTTATAGTCAGATAAGCTGACAACATTTATTTATTTTATGGTTAGATACATTCTTATGAATTGGAGTAACTAATACCTATTATTGTTCTTGTTACGTAAGGAAAAGCGATTGAACTGAAGAAAAGGTGCAAAGGTGGTGTGAAAAGATCAAGTAAGTTTTATAAAAATATAGTTTCTTTTATGTAACTTGTTACCATGAGGGCCTCTCGAATATCTTTGATCTTTAAAATTCATATATAAAATGTATTCAAATTATTAAAAAGTTCGGTAAAAACAATATTTAATAATTTTAAGTCAATATTTAATAAATGTATTGGATTTTACACTAGCTATTAATTATCATTTAGAAAGAAAGATAGATAATTTGCTCTAAAGAAGTTATTGCTTTGTCATCCATATAAACTTTTATTAAGTTTTACATCCACTATGAACCATAATAATTATATTTTACTAGCGGTCCACCCCGGCTTCGCCCGTAGTACCTACATGTTTAAACTATCCTATCTCTCAAGTTGGATCGAACTGCACATGGTCTGCGAATTTTATTGTGGTTTAGGAGTCCATTGAAGACAAACATTGTGACACGAGATTTATATAGATAAGATTAGTACCTACCGATGTTTTCGCCCAAAAATAATTATATGGATATGCTACGAAAACACGTGCCTATGTGTCTCCTATTAGGTCAAAATTCATCTTGCTAAATAGTTAAATACATATTAATAAAAATCATTATCCATTAGGTAATAAGTTATCGTCGAACATGTTATTTTAGTTATTTATAACAGTGACCCAGCGATGTGCGATAGGCTTTGTTATTTACTGGTTTTCCTCGTAATATTAGCGTATTAGGAGCGATTACGTCGGGTAATTTTAGATTCTTATCGAAGTTTCAAGCCTATTATGTTTACTTGAACAGCGTATGGAATATCGATGTTTTGTTGTGATTATTTTTCCGACCCAAATATCGACCAA
Organism: Colias eurytheme; assembly: GCF_061535395.1. Lineage (NCBI taxonomy): Eukaryota > Metazoa > Arthropoda > Insecta > Lepidoptera > Pieridae > Colias > Colias eurytheme. Next base: position 4,698,750 of record NC_143001.1, read on the forward strand.
TAGAATTGCACCATTCGACGTCACGTGGTACAACCTACATGGTATTATACTGATAATTTTTTGAAAATTTTCTCTGGTCGTTGACGTCAAACTGACAGGTTCAATTCAATTGTGAAATTATTGGCCGACATTTGGGACGGAAAAAATATAATCTCCCGAATACCACATGAGCTTCAAAATTATCTGGCATTTCCCTCAAGGTTCCCTGCAAACAAATAAAGTCGTCAAGTTTTTCAGGAAAAATCACGAGCGCGAAGCGCGAGTGATTTTTTAACCTTGACTAAAAACTTGACTCCTTCATTTGTTTGCAACGAACCTATCGGAAAATACCCGATAATTTTGAAGCTCTTGTGGTATTATAAGTGAAAACTTTGCTCTGTCATGATTATACCGTAGTACATATATTATTATTAGTCTGTGATTATACGTTGCTTGAAGATTATTAGTATTAATTTTTTTTTAATGATCAATCAATGTAAAATTGTAAATGTTGAATTTGTATATAAGCTTGTTTTTTAAAACTGTTCGAATGATACAAAAATTACACGACGTTGTTATATCTGTCTCTTTTCTTTATTTGAAAACAAGTGAGACAGCAACATTTCTGAGCAACTTTTAATATTCATATATATCTTCTTATATATAAAAATGAATCGCAAAATGTGTTGGTAAGCGCATAACTCGAGAACGGCTGAACCGATTTCGATAATTCTTTTTTTATTATATTCCTTGAAGTACGAGAGTGGTTTTTATGTAGAGAAAACGTAAACATGTACCACGGGCGAAGCCGGGGCGGACCGCTAGTATTCAATAGATGTTAGCACAAAGCGGATATAGCCGATATTAATGCATTCAAGCGAAGTTATCCATCAATATCTGAATACATTTGATTGTAATATGCATATTATATAACGGTATTATAACAGCAGTTAGGTAAGTCATACAATAACAAGAGTTTGGAAATTTTAAGCTTAATTTACTACTTTAAAAATAACTATAACTATATCAATCAGGTGCCTAATTAAATTTATTGAATATTCCAAGTTAAACAATACATGACTGACCCGGGATAACAACAAAATTCAATCCTTAGCCACTAAATAATAATGCAGTGTAAACAATTTCAATATCGGTTGAAATTACGCAGTTAATTTTGTACCAATAAGCAAAGTTTTTTGGTAATATTATTTATAATTAATCATTCCCCGAATTAGAAGACGAGAATTATTTCACCTATTATTATTTTCGTCGACGACGACGACGACGACGACTCCACGTTATAAAGTTGAACAGATAAAAAATCCATTTTCCATAATTAAGCTTCATTCTTTGTCTATGATTGAAAGAACCATAATATGACTGTTGTATTATCACTACATAGTATAAAACAAAGTCGCTTTCCCTGTCCCTATGTCCCTATGTCCCTTTGTACGCTTAAATCTTTGAAACTACGCAACGGATTTTGATGCAGTTTTTTTTAATAGATAGAGTGATTCAAGAGGAAGGTTTATATGTATAATAACATCCATCAAATAGTGGAGAAGTAGTGTTATTTTTGAGGTTTCTAATGTGGTGTCGTAAAAAATTACATTTTTTCCGCTTACATTGCAAACGCAAGCTGAACCCTACGAGTTTTATCAAAATAATGTACTAAGTAATATACACATTGAAAAGGTCGACAGAAAAGTCCGCGATGGTATATGTCTATCTCTTATGGATAACCCACAATAACTTTTTTTTGTCATTTACTTTATACGACAAATAATGGCTAATTTTCGAAGCGATTTTAACCAATACAGCATTAATCCTTAACCAATTAAATACCTTGAATACATTGTTCATTTAATATAGATCTATATGGCCCTTTACACCGTATGATTTAAGTAAATATTTTCGAAGATATTACAGATTTAAAAATTGCGGGACGTAGCGTTTGCGGCGGTACCGGCCGGCCGCCCGGCTATCTATTTTATACCCGTGCGAAGCCGGAGCGGGCCGCTATGTTTTTATATATACAACGTTCACAGTTTTTCTGTAGTGTATATAGTATCAGCATTGCACCCGTGCGAAGCCGGGGCGGGTCGCTAGTACTATACTAAATCTACACTTCTTACATAGTATAACTTAATACTATACTTTTTACTTGCAGTACCACAATTTTGCTGACCATGTCCCCTACTTCAATATAACAGTTAACTTTTATTACGTTCTAAACTTTAACTCGAACATTCTAGAAGTCGCTTTCTATATTATGTGTAGCAAGAAGCTCAATCTACTTCATATTGCCTCTGGCAAGACCAATCCGCTGTTTCCCGCCTTTATTTCGTCGCCATTTTATTTTATTTACAAAATGTCGAGTTGTCAAATATTGTACTTCGTTATTGATAGCGTGAATCTCTTTTGTGTATTGGTTATATTTAATGTGTTGTTTGTGTGGTTTAAAGTCAATAATGTGCTGTTCTTGGAATTTGAATAAACATTATAGTGTTATTTTAAAAACTTTTTTACATTTTGTGTCAGTGCGTGTGTTATAATAATTGATATTTAATTAATATTATAATGTGGAAATTCAATAATAATTCTATAGGTACCTATAGACTACAAGCCGGAATAGGAGAATTTTCCCCTTGTCCCCATGACTTTTGTACGGCGTTGCGGTATAATGGATTAAAAGCAGTATAGCAATAGTATGACACAGATGCCGTACATGGTCAAATGACCAAATTTATTATTAGTTAGATATGAAGTTTCTTGCCGGTTCTTCTCCGTAGATACTGCTTTCCGAATCGGTGGTAAATGTTAAAAATATTTAATGACGATTCAAAAGTGCTTCTCGAAGAAGTCTAATTGAATAAATAAATGTTTGAGAAGTGTTTGAATTTGATATTGCATTGTTATTCCATCGAAAATTTAACGCACAAATAAACGTATTAGTTTCAGTAGAAACTAACAAACAACAAACAAAGAAAAATTATACAAGAATCTTCTGGAATAATTGTCATATTGACAGAAATAGTTACTGTGTCTTTGAATTTAGCGAAAACTTGCGAAAATACCAATTTCGCTTCGACCATTCAGCGTACGTGACTAGGCGGAATATCTAAACGTTGTTACCAAAAAAAGCTATCAATTTTCACCTTTATTACCTTCACTTAAACCTTATATTACGCGTAATAATTGCGAACAAAGAAATTTATCTCTTATCACGGTTGTTATAGAATAACTTTTCCAATAACAAAATTTTGCATAGTAAAGAACTGTTCGAATTTGATGAATGAACTAAAATAGACATAACTCATTTTTAGCTAAATGGAAATTGTAGGTGTAAATCTATTGAAATGGTTTTCAGGTATTATAAATATTATTTTATAAATGGATTTTTATTTCGAAATAGTATCAAGGAATTATTAAAGTATTCATATATTCAAGATAACTTTTTGAAACTACCTATTCTTTTAGCCCTTTTTATAATATTTTAGTACCACTATAAGTTCTTGCCTCACTAGGTTAACTATATTTAAACAACTACTCCTGAGCTAAGCGCGTTCAAACAAACAAACTTCATAATATAGATTACATCTCTTTGGAACATTCTAGAAGCTTCCGAAATTCACGTATAAAAATAATCCCCTTGAAACAAAATTAAATGCAAACATACGTCGAATTTGCATACTAACGATCCAACAACATCTTGAAAGTAATCATTGTTGGTTCTTAGGAAAATTGAGTCCAGTTATGAACAGGTAGTACAAAAGCAGAAGAAATTTGGATGCATTTTGACGCAGTACTTATATGTTTATTGACCATAGTAACAAAAATGTAATGAAATATACCCTTTGTAACCATAACTTTATACTATGGTAAAAAGAGTATTTTTAAAACTGATAGGATAGTTCTGTTTAAAATTGTAGCAATCAAAAATCTTACATATAATTGCTTAATTTATTTATGCCTGTATCTCCTATCTAATATTTTCTTCATGTCAAAGCTCTAACAAGTTCACGCAAAAACAATAAAACATTTCATTTAATTACCAGTTTCAGTAACAAAATGAAACAAAAACATTACTGATAATTTGCATACAAATCGTCCGATCTGCAATTAAAACTTCCCCTAGCAAATTGTGTGTGGAAATTTGTCAAATTGGCTTCCTCACTCGTGGGTTTATCATAATTACGTCTTATGAATATTTATTGGCATTGTAATTAGAATTATTTTATAGATGACTAAATTGGTAGCAATTATGTAGCGATTGGGAATCGAATTGAGTCTATTTTGGTTATAAATTCTTTTCATACTAACTATATTAATATTTTAAGCCTTGTTTTAAAAGATAAAGTGGTTCAAGAGGATAATTTTAGTATAACTTTTTGTTTATCTATAGATAATGCAAGCGTATCCGCATGCTGAAAGCTAAATAGTATGTAATAATCTTCTTAATATATATAAATCTCGTGTCACAATGTTTGTCCTCAATGGACTCCTAAACCACTTAACCGATTATAATAAAATTCGCACACCATGTGCAGTTCGATCCAACTTGAGAGATAGGATAGTTTAAACATGTAGGTACCACGGGCGAAGCCGGGGCGGACCGCTAGTATTATTATATGGAGTTTCGCTTTTTATTTAAAGGCTAATAATAACTATCAATAACAATATTATTTTAATATTTATAACAGGCAGTTAAATTGCGTTAATCGTATCATTAATTATGCAGTGTTGCAGTAGCATGCAGGCGTAGTAATCCATGTTTTAATATTAATGGTCAATTAATGGATAAACGAATGATTAAAAACAAATGGAATTAAATCATTTGGGTAATTATATTTTCAACGTGCTTTAAATTATGCTGTTTGTTAAAAATGTATTGTATCGAGTTCATTATAATACAGAGTAAAATTATACAATAAGTTTTTAATATTTTAACAGAACGTTTTTTAAAAACAAGCGTCATTTTCAACACCTTTAAAACTATCTACAACTACGTAATCACATCAAAACCAGCTCAGTCATTTATAACAAACAATATAGTTACCATTACTAAATGAATTAGGAATAAAGGGTAAAGCAACAATTCCACAAATCGTTAGCCGCCAACCATTCCGAATTCTATGCATTGTTAAGCACGGTCTTTTAATAGGCACGTTCACACAGAGCGAGCAGCCTCGCGAAGCAATTGCTGCGCGAAGCAGCTCAGTGTGGACGTGGCTCGGCCGAGGAAAGCGCGTGTTCACGGATCAATCATAATTATGGGATGTAGGCAAAATTGTCGTTTAATAAAATAAAAACGATCTACTGTGTTATAAGTTTATAATATGTTGTACTTAGTTGATTTAATAATTATGCCGTTTAATTTAATAAGTTTGATATGTAATCGTTTTTAATTATGTGTAAACTCAACCTCAACTTAACTTCAGCACAAAGAACATGTAAATTGCTTGTTTATTTGTTAATGTACTGTTTTCAGCTTTTGAAATTAATTCTGAGCAAATCTTATAATCCGCCCAATTTTAAACGTCCTTAACAAACATGTTATCATTACATGGACCATTGAATTTGGTCGAATTTTAATCCGTTAAAAGAAGTTTACAAAGTAAGAAACTTAAATAATAAAATGAAATCCCTTGTAAATGTTCTACACAATGAAGTGCGATGCAATAAACGGATGAAGAAATATAAAAGTGTACTTTAAGAAATCTCAAAGCAGAAAAAGGTATTCTAATAAATTCTAGAATGGATTCTTGAGCTACTAAGAACGCTTATTACTATGAAGATTTCAATATTACTTGACCAATTGTACATTTCACGGTTAATATTTGTTTTTATTTCGTACATTTTACTTTAGTTTTATTGTTTTGATAAATGTGTTCCAGAAGGTGTTAATGAAACATATACTACACATTGTTACAGAAAACTACATAGTATTCAACTGAAAATAAATCATAAATATTAAGCAGCGACCATTATTATTTTTATAGTAGAATTTAGGTGATAATCACAACAAAATTTGTAAAAATTCTAAAAAGGTCTTAATAAAATCTAACAGACAACCCTTATCTAATAACATTTATTTACATAATATAAAAACAATACATTTTCTGCAACAATTCTGCTAGTCACACAGAATAAAACCTCATACATAACAAGCTTGTGACTTAAATAAATCCGAGATAAAATGCATGCAGCTAACATGGACTAATTTGTCACCTTGAATAAAGGATCTCAGAGCAAAATGGTGCTTTTCCACCAGAGATTGTGCTATGCTTGTTACTGTGAATGCGTTTGATACCAATCATATTCATACAATGTATGTGACACTGATGTAACCGGATTTAACTAAAATAATTATGTATAATATATAGAAAGTTGCTTACTATGAATGTGTGCTATGGATGCATGCTACGGATGCGTGCAACGGACGCTTACTACGGACTAGTGCTACGGATGCTTACTACGGATACGTGCTACGGATGCTTACTACGGATACGTGTTACGGATGCTTACTATGGATACGTGCTACGGATACGTGCTACGGATACGTGTTACGGATGCTTACTATGGATACGTGCTACGGATACGTGTTACGGATGCTTTCTATGGATACGTGCTACGGATACGTGCTACGGATACGTTTTACGGATACGTGCTACGGATCCGCGCTACGGATGCTTACTACGGACACGTGCTACAGATGCTTACTACGGATATGTGCTACGGACACGTGCTACGGATACGTGCTGCGGATACGTGCTACGGATACGTGCTACGGATTCGCGCTACGGATACGTGCTACGGATACGGGCTACGGATACGTGCTACGGATTCGTGCTACTGATACGTGCTACGGATACGTGCTACGGATACGTGCTACGGATACGTGCTACGGATACATGCTACGGATACATGCTACGGATACGTGCTACGGATACGTGCTACGGATACGTGCTAAGGATATGTGCTAAAGATACGTGCTACGGATACGTGCTACGGATACGTGCTAAGGATATGTGCTAAAGATACGTGCTACGGATACGTGCTACGGATACGTGCTACGGATACGTGCTAATGATATGTGCTAAAGATACGTGCTACAGATACGTGCTAAGGATATGTGCTAAAGATATGTGCTACGGATACGTGCTACGGATATGTGCTACGGACACGTGCTACGGATACGTGCCACGGGTGCGTGCTACGGAAGCGTCATGTGGATATGAGTCATGTGAACATAGGTACCAGTCATCAGTCAAATAGTTTATTTACATTAACTTATAGCTGCATAGCACATCACTTGTGGAAAAGCACCCTAAAGGATTTCTCTGAGCATAAATGTTGCGAAGCAAAGAATGTCTTTGGTTCTTATTGTGTTCAAAAAAACATGCCGAATAAGTGGATATCAGTAGTCCGTATGGCGGAGGTATGTCCCACGGAAATGAATTTTATTTCAATTGGGGACTGTAAAATCATTTAATATGTTATGGTCACTGTTTGCAAGGAAATTCTTGCCAATGATCAAGCATAAATATACCAATAAATTACAGACGTTGTTCTTTGGTAAAATGACTTTCAAATGTTCGTGTGTTGCTAATATTATGATAAGGCCATTTTTAAATCGCTAAGGTTTTCTGTTATAAATGAACAAAGCTAACGTTAAATAACATTATAATATAAGTATAAAACACTCAACTAATACAAAATGTAGCAATAAAAGTTTTAAAATTAATTCTTTATTACAAACTACCCACTAACTACAACTACCTTAACTACACTACAACTACCGTAACTGTGTGTACTTATTTTTTATTCAAACATATGTTAACTGTCACACACCTACCTAAAAAATGTATGTCACTTACACGATTCTAAAAAAAATGTCTGAAAAACGAACCAAAATATTTCATAAAATGCTCTAACCCCAAAGCACCATAAATGATCGATCTATCGAACCTAACCATTAGTAAAATACTAAGCCAATGTAAGGAGGTTTTATAACATAACTAGATTTCCGCCCGCGGCTTCGCCCGCGTTTGCAAAGGAAAACCCGCATAGTTCCCGTTCCCGTGGGATTTCCGGGATAAAAACTATCCTATGTGTTAATCCAAGTTACCCTCTATATGTGTGCTAAATTTCATTGTAATCGGTTTTGTAGTTTTTACGTGAAAGAGTAACAAACATCCATACATCCCTACAAACTTTCGATATTTATTAGATAATATAAGTAAGCTCCCAGACGGACAGGCTAAAAGCTTTTTAAGGTATTTTCTTAGGATCACTAAGTCAAAAAGCCTTTACAATACAACATTTTTGCGTACGACTTTTTATTCTGCGGGAGTACAGTCACGAGCAATAATATATGCCTAGGGGGCGATGTGCAAAAATATCTGTCACTAGAACTAATTCAATAATATCTGTCTGCCCGTATACAGCAAAAATATCTGACATTAGTAGGCAGCATAATAAAGTGGCATCAAAATTATATGACGAAAATGTTACAGCAAATAATTGTGACAACCTCTCATGGCATAAATATGTGACGTCAACTAGGAAGCAATAATATCTGACACAATTTCATATTTCTGTATTTTGCATCGATTCCTCATACAAATCTATACTAATATTATAAAGAGGAAAGGTTTGTATGTATGTATGTATGTATGGTTTTCACGCATAAACTACTGGACCGTTTTTGATGAAATTTGGCACAAATAATCTTTAGACCCTGAGAAAGAACAAGGGCTACCTTTTATTTCGAAATATGTACCACGGGTGAAGCCGGGGCGGACCGCTAGTCATAAATATGTGACATCAACTAGGTGGCAATAATATCTGACACAATTTCATATTTCTATATTTTGCATAGATTCCTCACAAAAAGCATAAATATGTGACATCAACTAGGAAGCAATAATATCTGACACAATTTCATATTTCTGTATTTTGCATCGATTCCTCACACAAAGCATAAATATGTGACACCGACTAGGTGGCAATAATATCTGACACAATTTTATTTTTAATTAAATATTGAATTAATCTTCTATAATATAAAAATGAATCGCAAAATGTGTTGGTAAGCGCATAACTCGAGAACGGGTGGACCGATTTCGATAATTCTTTTTTTATTATATTCCTTGAAGTACCAGGATGGTTCTTATGTAGAGAAAACATAAATATGTACCACGGGCGAAGCCGGGGCGGACCGCTAGTACAAAATAAATAAATTTTATTTTAACTACATTGTTTTAAAACATTATTACCATATTAATTAATATGTGCCGTCGTTGTATACTACATATTGTATGTCTAGATATTACATATATCCTACTAGTTTAACTTCGCCCGCGTTTTCAAAGAAAAACCCGCATAGTTTCCGTTCCTGTGGGATTTCCAGGATAAAAGCTCTCATAAGCGTTAATCCAAGTTACCTTCTATGTGTGTGCTAAATTTACATGATACTCACGAACTTTCGCATTTATAATATTAGAAGGATATCATATCATGACAAAATTAAAGTATTCATATACTTATATGAATGCCCACTTGGGTAGATTTATTTTATTTGAAGGTTCAGTGTAACCTTCATGTATTATTTAGAAATTGTTTTGTCACATGTTTTGTTATATTTGACGTTAGCGGCGTTTGACACGATTGCTCCGTTATTCATTTTCATTTACCTATAATAATTAGCCCTTAAGCCTATAATATTGCTATTATTTTATTGAGTATCGAAAATTATGGCAAGTTATCATATTATCGTAATTTTATTAAAAAAAATATTTACAAAATATAATGTGTCTTTTGTTCATATTCTTACCCCAGCAAAATACATAACACTAATTCAATAAATAACGTTTTGCCTTTTTAAAATCCTATCCTATCTTATCCTACTAGTCCTACTATAATCCTACTTCCTATCCTACTAATCTAGTATTATTAATGCGAAAGTTTGTGAGGATGTGTATGTGTGTGTGTGTGTTTGTTACTCTTTCACGCAAATACTACTGAACCGATTACAATAAAATTTAGCAGACAAATAAAGGGTAACTTGGGTTAACACTTAGGATAGGTTTTATCCCAAAATTCCCACGGAATCGGGAACTATGCGGTATTTCTGTGAAAACGCAGGCGAAGCCGCGGGCGGAAAGCTAGTGTCACATATTTATGCTTTTTGTGAGGAATCAATTTTATTTTACAATATAGAAATATAAAATTGTGTCAGATATTATTGCCTCCTAGGTGACGTCACATATTTATGCTTCGAGAGGTTGTCACAATTATTTGCTGTAACATTTTCGTCACATAATTTTGATGCCACTTTATTATGCTGCCTACTAATGTCAGATATTTTTGCTGTATACGGGCAGACAGATATTATTGAACCCGTTCTTATGACAGATATTATTGCTAATCTGCAAATGGTAATATATTTATGCTTCTGACTGTACATTTAAGAGTTAATTTAAATTAATATACGCACTTTTTATTTAAATGTCGCTTAATAGAAATTTATGAAGACTTGGTTTTCATTTTTTGGTCTGTGAAAATCCGGGCTTTATTATACCTATTTTTAATATAATCTGACTTACATATATTATATAATTCAATATCATTGAGATGTTAAATTGTATACCTATTTCATAAGTAGGTATAGGTACACCTACGCAATATACTTAAAGAGAAATCAATAACTAAAATGGAAAAGTCTAATATTATGGCTCTTAATTTAGCTCACCACTTACACAAATTATAATAATAAACCTTCACAAATTATAACAATATTCTGTTTCTTATAAATTAATTTTCTATCATCAATTACGAGGTTAATGAATTAACTTCTTCACATAATGCGAACACTCTAATTAATAATCGTTTAAAATGCATAAAATAGAGACGCTGTTCTGCCTTATTGCATTTTTTTCTTGTTGCCTCTCCATAAGAATCTTTTCTTGTGCCTCAAGAAAAACGTTAAAACCATTAGCCGAATTAATCGAGGCGTTTTCGAGTTTTATGCTTAGCAACTTACACATTTGGCGATCCATTTTTGTTATACACAATATATAATATGTACAAGATTGATAACCTCTTAAAATTCATACGTCGATCAATTTATTTAATACTTTATTTAGGTATTGAATGTCGTATAGCTTATCCAAAAACGTTAAATACCAATTATCGAAAACTACCTTTAATTGACCTATGACCTATTTGTATAAAACTTCATCTCAGCGATTTTCGATTCATTACCTACAAAATTGTCGACGAAGCAGGCTTGATAGATTGCGTTTCAAAAACACACTCTCATTAGGAAAGACCCAAACCATAATGGATCTTTTTGTAATGGCTGTTCATCTAAGAGTATGTATTTTTCTTGATAATTCATACTGTTTGTTTATATTTCGTTGTTTTGGTATAATAACTGCCGTTTTCAAGAAGGATCAATCCAATTAGCATATCCATACTAATATTATAAATGCGAAAGTAACTCTATCTGTCTGTCTGTTACTCAATCACGCCTAAACTACTGAACCAAGTTTCATGAAACTTGGTATGGAGATATTTTGATATCCGAGACATAGGCTACTTTTTATCTCGGGAAAATGACGCAATCCCGGAAATCCCACGGGAACGGGAACTATGCGGGTTTTTCCTTGAAAACGCGGGCGAAGTCGCGGGCGGAAAGCTAGTGTTTTAATAAACGTAGCCTATGTAAATATAAGCAATGTTTAGTACTTTCTATTTGTCTTTATTTTGTTTGTACACGGCAATCTGCCGAAGCAATCGATTTTTTTTAATGCATTAAAACTAAATCATAATTTTCTACTACATAGTCAACAAGAAATATTTATCCTCTTTTCAATATTAAAAACAAAAACCTCTACATAATACAAATTTGTAGAAAGCTACTAGATATAACCCACATAACTTTACATAAACACCAGAACATTCATTTATAACATACCTTTTCATTTAATAATAGTGTTGTACGAATCAAGTATACAGCCAAATAACGTCTCTTTTTCATAGGCTGTGTGATGCAAATTGCCTAGGTAGCCTCGCTTTGAAATTCAAACTACATTGCCAGAACGTTGTACATTCACAACGGATGCCCGGTAAAGACCAGTAAATAATGGGAAAAGCAAGCTTCTATTTGTCGCATGTGTTAAGAAAAAAACGTGTGTTCTATCTGTCTATCCCTAGATACTAGTATTATAAAATATGAATTCTCTCTTCCTATTAACCCTATCTTTACTAGTGTTATTAATGTGAAATTGTGTTTGTTTGTTTTTATTTCACGTTGCAACTGAAGAATTGTACCATACTTGACCACTTAACATCAGGTGGCCCACCTGCTCCGTTGCTTGCTCTGACATAAAAAAAAAATACTAGATTTCCGCCCGCGGCTTCAACCACATTTCAAAGAAAAACCCGCATAGTTCCCGTTCCTGTAGGATTTCCGGGATAATAAGTAGCCTATGTCTTATTCTGGGTCTTCAGCTACTTACATTCCAAATTTCATTGTAATCGGTTTAGTAGTATTTGCGTAAAAGAGTAACAAACATCCATCCATCCTCACTAACTTTCGCATTTATAATGTGGTTTAGAGTAGGATATTTTTATGATAATACTGTCTGGTGATAATTATGAAGCTGAGTATGTCACAAGCTTTTTATCGAGGAGAAACATCTCGTCAAAAGACATCTCATTCTTACGGAAATTTCCTTAAACTACGCGGGCGAAGCCGTAGGCTTATGTTAGTACTGTTTAATAATAATAATTCATATATTCATTGAAACATCATTGGTTCACTTATTAGTAACGATATTCTTATATATCTATGTTAGTAACAATACCAAAATTAATACATCAGTTTAAGACTGTACGTAATGTATTATTCGACTAGTGTAAACAGAGATTGTTTTATTTAAATACTTCCCTATTCACTCGATTGATCTCTCAATCAGTCACTCAGACTGACTGATTAATTTACTGATATAATGAGTCACATTACACACACATACATAATAATATACATATACACAAATACGATTCTAACTCATGCATTGTCCATGTATTATATTCGCTTGTACTATGCTAAATGTTAGAAGTACTGCATTATGAACCTTTAAATTTTTGTTTGCAACAATTTAATCATTCGATCAGTAATGTTTGTATTATGGAATAAGATACATTTTAATACTAAAGTATATCCTTAGTCTTATATAAGTAGGTATAGGTTTATTTAAATTTTTAAAATATATACTATTATTATACGCATAAAATAAAATATCATTTTCAATTCAATACATAAAAACACACTCCCTATATCACCCATAGACATTAAACCAAAAACTCGACAAACTTCAGCGTTTAAAATAACATTACCAACTTTAATAGTTTCCATACAAAAGCGTTCGAAGCACAAAATAAGCGCATCGATGGTAAGTTAGATTTACAATACAGATACCTTCATGTTGCAATGCGATTCAATTTCACGCCAAATTTGCAAGCGACCAAGTTGAGAGAAAAAGGCGAAAAACAGTTATTTACGAGGAAAATCTGTTTTGTTTCGCTGCAGCATGAATAGAGCTCGCATTCCGCTGAATATAGGATTCAAGTTGGATTTTATTTACTACTTCATTTTACAAGTAGTGGCATTGTCGAGCGCTTTGTTTACAAAATCAATATCCACATTAATTTAAGTGGAATTCTGTGCTGTTGTTGCAAAGGGACAAATGCATTTCAAATCGATTTTTCTTTAAAGTAAAAGTAGTAGCTTTCTGTTGATTGTTATTTGTGAGATTATGGTGGATCAGGGGGGATTTTATTACTTTTTGGAATTACTACGTATGTAAGAAAATGATTACAGTAATGAATGCCTGTTTGTTTATAAACAGGTATTAATTAAAATCATCATCGTGATTGTAAGTAAAAACTAAAAAAAAAATTGGTTGTCTGTAAAGTCGGTTTACTGACGATAGTTGAACGTGACAACGTCCGATTGTGCTTCTTTGTCGCTCGTTCCGCGCTCTCGCTTGCACTTCAAGCCTTACATGGAACGCTTCAGAGCGAGGTAACGCCGCATGAGTCATGTTTTTACGTGCGTGCAGCCGGCTCTATCGAATTATAAGACGTGGTCACGTCAAAAAATGATGAGATGAGATGTCGCTTAAGCCTTTTATTGAACACGTTTTCTTAGTTCCACTCCATTGCCCACGACGTAATTAATACATTTTCTTGGATAGTCAAAACAACAATTACTAACTTTTACTAATGCTATTCTTAGATGAAATGAAAATTACCAGGTAATTTATGATTATTTGAGCACTGCAAAAGATGACTTCAACTACCAAGAAACCCCGAGAACTAAAGTTTCTGAAGTTTCTTAGTAGAATATTAAATATGAATATTGTAAGACACATAGAGGTTATACTGTCAGAGAAAGGATACACTATTGTCATAGTTTCCAACAATTAATAAACTGCATAAGTACAGCAAAGTTTATTTTTTATAATGTGCTTTATGTGATAAATATATATTTTTGTTGTGTTTTCAGGACAATTTTAAAATACAACACCAACATTAAGTTAGATAGTAAGATTATCTATCTAGGCAAATTTCATCTAGCACTGATAACTACATAATACATAGGTTCTTATAACGCAAGTAAATCAACAACCAACAGTAGTCATCAATAAATATATAAAAAACAAGCTTCGCTCTGCGGTTTCACCCACGTGGCTCCGCTCCTGTTGGTCTTAGCGTGATGATATATAGCCTATAGCCTTCCTCGATGAATGGGCTATCTAACACCGAAATATTTTTTTAAATCGGACCAGTAGTTCTTGAGATTAGCGCGTTCAAACAAACAAACAAACTCTTCAGCTTTATAATATTACTATAGATTCAATTCAAGCGCTTATACTCATACCACACAACGAAGAATGAGGACAAGCAAGCATCGATTTAGGTAATGTTGACGGTTAGTGGCCTAATTATAACTTTGCTTTCCTATTTTCAGGTCACAAGTCGGGTAATACGTTCTCTGCACGAGGTTCATTTCATATGTCGTGGCAAACAGTTAGATAAATTTTATGTAACGAGTTGTGACTGCAATTTGCAACTGCTATTTGAGCTTTTCATTCCCTAGTGCTTCAAGGTTGTCTTCATTTTAATGTTGTGTTTTGAATGCAAATTTGTTTTGATATGGTGTGGCTTTTGATAGTTTTGTTTAAGTTTTAATGGTACATGTTTTGTATGTGGTTTTATATATTATTTATTAAGATATTATTGTGCTGTACTATAACATGTATTCTTTTGTTTGTTTGTGTGATAAAGGTGACCTTTGAGGATGTTTAATTTGATGTTACTTGTTTTATCACTTACTTAGACTATGGTAATACTGTATTCTGCGTTTATAAAAATCTTTTTGTGTTAAATTTTGTTCACAATAATAGTAATACAAAGAGTTCTAGATACTATAAAATGCAAAATAACACTGCTGACGTTAATTTATTCGCGAACATGCAAAATTGATTCACGCTCACAATCCGGCCATTTTGTTTCTTCGCTTGCATTATTCTGCTATCAGTTACCAACAAAATATTTCCGAATGAGATTTTTCTTATCAGCTCCCATCAGGGCATTATCGTTCTTATCTCCAAGTGGTATAGGCGACAGTCGCTCGTGCCGAATCTCAATGTTGTTCATCAGGGGATCTCTGGAGTGATCTTTTGTAATTGAATTCGGTACCAAATTAATTGCCGCCGTAAGTGGACCGAAACCGAAGCTGTTTGAGTCGATTTACTTCATGTCATGAACGTTCTAGATCCTATCTGTGGATTAGATATTTTTCGTTCGGTAACGTGAAATTGATGACTGAGTTTTGGGAATATTTGTAACTAGCTTATGCCCGCGTTTTCGAAGAAAGATCCACGTAGTACCCGTTCCTGTGGGATTCCGGGATAAATACTATTCTATGTAAACCAAGTTACCTTCTGTGTGCGTGCCAAATTTCATGATAATCGGTTCAGCAGTTTTTGTGTAAGAGTATCAAACATCCATTCATTCTCACAAATTTTCGCTTTTATAATATTACTAGCGGTCCGCCCCGGCTTCGCCCATGGTACATATTTACGTTTTCTCTACATAAAAACCATCCTCGTACTTCAAGGAATATAATAAAAAAAGAATTATCGAAATCGGTTCAGCCGTTCTCGAGTTATGCGCTTACCAACACATTTTGCGATTCATTTTTATATATAAGAGAAGAAGATATGATAGAATGAGTACTATATTGCAGTACTAGTATGGCAAGCATGAACAGGTATTACATATAAGCAAAGTTAATTAATATACAGTATGTTCTAGTAGACTTTATCGAGTACAATTCCTTCCAGCAACAGGGAAACAATTATTCCACTCATGAAAGAAAAACTCCTACAGAGTCTATATTTATATGACAAAAATCCTTTTAACATATATTAATATGTAAAGATTATCCACCGAAGTAATGTTACCAATAGCCTTTTTTATTGTCTCTGAAGGGAACATAAGCCTCTTTAGATCATAATACTATAAGCAATAATCTACCCCGCTTCCCTAAACTGTATGTGTCGTTTTCATATATTTAGTTTTTCCTGATTCTAAACCAATACTCATTTAATATTGGTGTTTATTATGATAGAATTATGTATGCAATGAGATGTGTTACAAATATTTTATAGAATAATAAATTTTAATAGAAACAACACATAATAATTCCATAAAAGCTTTGTTGTGTTGGACAAAATAAATCCATCGGTAATTAGGTTTTCATTACGAAAACGATGCATCAATGCATCCATTTTTAGATCTATGCGAATAAGGGCCGAATTTTCAATGCCTGGATAAAACTTATCCGTCCAATAAAGTATTACACCATAATATTAAAATGTCACGTAAACTGTCAAATACGGGCAATTAGAATACGTTTTTAAAATGGTAGTTTTATACATTATTCGACGAATAAGTTTTATCCAAGCATTGAAAAATCGGCCCTAAATCAAATGGAGGACTCTACTTCAAATATCAAAATAAATCTCTCTGATAAATAAGTAAAATAAGCAAATCGCAGTAGGTGGTTTTTAAAACGCTCTTACTCCACTATTTAGGAAATAATTGCTTTTTTTTGTCTGTTCTAGTGTAGGTATGGGCTTTGCTGTATTGATCCGATTTTGACGGTATTCTATCTAGCATAAGCTGTATAAAAATACACATCCATAATAATATGACCGTAAGTATATTATATTATATTGTTACATACCCTCAAAATCCTACTTTAGCGACTTTCATTTACTTCCTTAGAGCAAAGCAAAAAGCCGCGGGCGTAAACTAGTGCGTAACATCTCTCACAGCACATAGCAAACACCGATTTTACCGTCTAACAATTCACAAAGAACTTTGTTACACGCTTTCTTTGTTACCAAAAAGTTTGTGGAGTTTCATTAAAGTTGTGATAGCTTCCAGGTTAATTGTCCTGGCTTGGAACACGGTTTTTTGTTCATTCGGGATTTGACCGCTTTTTAAAACCTATACCCATTATGTTCCTATATGTACCTTGATTGTATGAATGGTAATAAACATAATATTGTGTAACGATGAAACATGTTGGTATAAAAGCTTAATTTTTAAATTCGATTAACACATGTAAAAATCTGATACAGTTTACTAAAAAATCTCCCAAATATAAACGCAAAGAAGCTCTATGTAAACATAATATAAATAAGATTTCATTAATGTCATTTCAAACATCAACGTTATTTTTTCAAATCGGACCAGTAGTTCCTGAGATTAGCTCGTTCAAACAAACAAACAAACTCTTCAGGTATAATCGTATAAGTAGAGATATAATATTATGATATCTTTTAATACAGTATAGATAAATAATATAGTACTTATAGGTACTAACATAACCTAACAAATATATTATAACTAGCGGTCCGCCCCGGCTTCGCCCGTGGTACATATGAAAAATAGATGTTGGCCAATTCTCAGACTTACCCGATATGCACAGAAAATTTCATGAGAATCGGTCCACCCGTTTCGGAGGAGTATGCAGACTAACATTGTGACACGAGAATTTTATATATAAGATATTGTCATTAGGTATATTCGTTCTCCTATTCAAACATTTTACCTTTAAAAATTCATAACCTCTACTATTAAGAAGGGATTTACCTCCATAATATTGAAGATCAGCAACAATAAACTCTTGTAATAAAGACATTGTACACAGCTTAGTCCATTGAATTCAAGATAGAATAATATATAGTCTACCTGTTGCCTTGGATACGGCAACATTTGTGGCTATGGATTTATATTATCTGCTATCTATCTATAGGGCGTATTCAGAAAGAAAGCTTGAAACTTATAAGCGCTTATCGGCGCTTGTCATGTTCATATATTTTCCTGCGCAGGTTACCAGCGCTGACAATGTGACAATGAAAATATATGAACATGACAAGCGCCGATAAGCGCTTATAAGTTTCAAGCTTTCTTTCTGAATACGCCCTTAGGTGTGACAAGCAGAAAAATTAACACGAAAAGTATTGAATGAAAAAAAAAAAAATATGGCATAGACTGTTTATAATAGATAATATATGAATGACTAACTTTTAATTAACAACTAAGATACAGATAATTATAGAATCTACATGATGTCTTAAGAAATACCTACACCAAAATATGCAGCCAAAGTAATGTATAGAAACAAGATCATTCAATTAATAAACATTTTAATTTTATAGCAAAGTTACTTTAAAAGTATTAAACAATTTTGCAAATTTAACAAAGAATGTGTTGTCATGTAATAAGGAAATATTTCACATACCATTTGAAGCATTCTTTCGAGACATTGCATCTTCTATTATTGTAAAACCTCTTTTTCAAGATTCAAGGAGATTTAAATAATAACATATAATTGATTTCAGTTCTTAAAATGGAATTAGTATGCAAATTATTAAATACTTTTAGCGATTTAGCACCAAGAGCTGAATAAAATGCCAATCTTATTTAAGATAAATTATACAAAAAACCACACAATTTAAGACATTTTATTCATAATATTTTTATCGTTAAACCAATCTAGAACAAGTGCGTAATAAGTCGTAATAATAATAAGAAAATAAGAACAATATTACACACGAAAAAATACAAGAAATCACACAGTAGTATGATTAATTACAATAAAATTAAGAAAATTAATTAATTAATTAATTTATTAATTTACAATTAAGTCTATATTTTTCTTGAATGTTCCACAATAATTTCAGTACTAATAACTTTCCTAGATCTAAAATTTTTAGACATATTTTGATTTTAGGTTATTACAACCACTAAAGAACTGTAATTTGACGCTATCGTATACTTATTTCAGTGTAGAACCATAATTTTGTTGAAAATATGCTGAATTATGTTTTATGAATAGAAATCAAATTGCGATTGAGACCTTGAAAGTAAATTACGTTAAGGCTTCGAGGACATACTTTGTCATAAATTTTCGACGTCTAGAGGCAGTATATTATTATTAGTCTGTGCTAGAGGATATTAAAACGTTTTGTTTTTAGTAGTTTATAACTTTAGTTCGATGATTTAGAAGATTGAAGTGATTAATCTATTTCATAATTTTTGCAACCGACTTCAATAAAAGGTGGTTCTCAATTCGACTGTACTTTTCGGGTATGTTACTTCAGTACTTTGTACTGGGTGAACCGAATTTTATGATTATTTTATGGAAGTGAACTTCTTTAGGCGCGTTCGCAGTAAAATTTCGAGGTCGCGTCATGACATGACAATAACGTCACGTCACGGATCAAGGCGACGATTTTGGTATGTTTGAATATTGCCAATGAAGTTCCACTTCTGACACGGGTGCTCGGCACACACGCTCTTTTTTATTTAGTTCGGCACAAGCTTTAACGTGATTAAGTTTTAACGGTAAGTAATCAAAATACATAATATGTAGGTACACATACATGGATATTCATACATGTACGTACGTACATGATCCATGTACGTACGTATTCCATTCCTTTATATCTATATATCTATAATATAAAAATGAATCCCAAAATGTGTTGGTAAGCGCATAACTTGAGAACGGCTGAACCGATTTCGATAATTATTTTTTTATTATATTCCTTGAAGTATGGTGGATGGTTCTTATGTAGAGAAAACGTAAATATGTACCACGGGCGAAGCCGGGGCGGACCGCTAGTCTTATATATACAAATGAAACCCGTTTCGCATTGTCACGGCATCGCGTGTCAACGGCTGAACCGATTTCGATAATTCTTTTTTTTAATGTTTGCGGAAGTCCAAGGATAGTTCTTATGTAGAGAAAACGTAAATATGTACCACGGGCGAAGCCGGGGCCGCTAGTTAAAAATAAAAATAAAAATATTAAACATCACAGCGACTATTTAAATATCGCGGCAAAATCTGTTTATGATAAACATTAAATTAGTTATAAACAAGTCTTTAAATAGAATACTGAGAAAACCTCTGCCTCGAGCTAGCGATTAAAATAATATTCTCTACAAATTGTAGCAATATATTAACGTGGAATTTAAATAGAACATTATTTTATTAGAATTAAAGATTTTTATCTTCCTAAGTCTCTATTATAATGAGAAAAATGTAAAATAAACTTTATGTAGTAAAAATAAATTTTATGTATTCTATCTTCAGTTTTCACAGCCACCCGCGTAACATTTTCTTCTTCTTTATCTCTTACCTTGGGCAGTCTGGAAGAGATCGCTAGTAAGCGATAAGGCCCCCTTATGTACCTACCGTGTTAACCCATTTTGTATGATTGTAAATAATTTTATTGGTGTCGTATATTAAATTGATAAATTAATAAATAAATCATAAATAAAATTCTTCCATTTTCATTTAAAAATAAAAGTTGGGTCGAGTTTTTAAATTATACTTTATAATTTTCAATCCATAATCGAAATGTTATAATTATAATTATGATGTGTTTTTAAATTTTATCCAGACAGAGATATAAAACGTTAATAATTACGTTTCTCTTGTTTTATCAAATCATACCAAACTTTCTCTTATCAAGTATCGTATAATTTATCACTTACTAGCTTACCGCCCGCGGCTACGCCCGCTTTGTCTAAAACCTATTAAATTATATACTAAAACCTTCCTCTTGAATCACTCTATCTATTAAAAAAAAACGCATCAAAATCCGTTCCGTAGTTTTAAAGATTTAAGCATACAAAGGGACATAGGGACAGAGAAAGCGACTTTGTTTTCTACTATGCAGTGATTAATAGCACATCATTACAATACCTAAACACAGAAATTCCTAACAATTGTCCAAATCTAAGATAAGCCAAATCAATGGATAATCCTTGCTTGAATCCACTTTGGTTTCAGCGTCATAACCATTGCATTGAAATTTCATCAACGAATTTGCTATTTCAGAACATGAATATTCAATAAATCATTTGCAATATGAATGGTCTTAACAACGAGGTCGGGTATCCAGGAATAGGCTTTATTATCTCGGCTAGATCGGAATTCGTCATTGCGTCACGTGTTTTTGTGAGAGTATGATGTTACCTAGATTCATTTTTACTACTATCTATTAAAAAAAAAACATCAAAATCCGTAGCATAGTTTTAAGATTATGGCATACACAGGGACAGACAGCGACACTTACTTCCTTTTATAAGAAGTACCTAGTGATGATTATAATAAAATATTTTAGAGACGAATAGTGGTATACATCTTATATATAAAAATGAATCGCAAAATGTGTTGGTAAGCGCATAACTCGAGAACGGCTGAACCGATTTCGATAATTCTTTTTTTATTATATTCCTTGAAGTACGAGGATGGTTTTTATGTAGAGAAAACGTAAATATGTACCACGGGCGAAGCCGGGGCGGACCGCTAGTCTTATCTTATATATAAAAATGAATCGCAAAATGTGTTGGTAAGCGCATAACTCGAGAACGGCTGAACCGATTTCGATAATTCTTTTTTTATTATATTCCTTGAAGTACGAGGATGGTTTTTATGTAGAGAAAACGTAAGTAGCACGGGCGAAGCCGGGGCGGACCGCTAGTATAATATAAAAATGAATCGCAAAATGTGTTGGTAAGCGCATAACTCGAAAACGGCTGAACCGATTTCGATAATTCTTTTTTTATTATATTCCTGGAAGTACGAGGATGGTTTTTATGTAGAGAAAACGTAAACATGTACCACGGGCGAAGCCGGGGCGGACCGCTAGTCTTCTTATATATAAAAATGAATCGCAAAATGTGTTGGTAAGCGCATAACTCGAGAACGGGTGGACCGATTTCGATAATTCTTTTTTTATTATATTCCTTGAAGTACGACGATGGTTCTTATGTAGAAAGAAAGAAAGAAGAAAGAAAGAAAGAAAAAACGTTTATTTAATGGCACATAGCCTCACACGTACATAATTCAAAGCAATTTATACAATACTTATAATACTTACTTACTACAATACTTAAAAATACACATTGAAGTGTGTAGTCTGTGAAGCATGATGCCATTAAAAGGGGAAATCACTCGGTGAACATCTGTGACGTAAACAAAAAAAACGTCACAGCACCGATTTTCAGTGAGCCCCGAGAGCAATACTTCGTCATAATATATTTTAATTAAAGAAAAGAAAATAAATACAATATTAATAGTATAATGTAAAATATAGACATAATAATATACTATAATATATATACACACATACACGTATTATAATATATTACATATAAAAGAATTTAATGCATAATACATTAAGTAGAACCACTAAATTGGTAAATAAATATATAAATAAAACAAAGCAATGAAAGTTAAAAAGGATTCTGCTACAATAGGTATATAAACTGACAACCATGGACGTGAACCCAAGGAAAGCATGTTTCGACGAGTGAAGGGCACCATCCTAGCTTAAAAGTGATTAGTTGGTAGAAGAGGTTACAATGCAACTAATGCTGATCTAACTGCGTCTGAATAAGATAGTTTTTGTACTTTAATCTAAACGTTGATAACGATTGAATATTGCGAAACGGAGGCGGCAAGTTATTCCAGCATTTAGTTGCATTGTACTTAAAGCTCCCCCTGAACGCCTCAGTTCGAAACTTATGTGGATACAAGATATACGAAGATGCCCTTGTTTTATATCTTTTGTTTGTATCACGTCCCCACGATAATTTATCATGGAAAGATTAGTTTTTAGAGAAAACGTAAACATGTACCACGGGCGAAGCCGGGGCGGACCGCTAGTATATCTTATATATATATATATATATATATATATATATATATATATATATATATATATATATATATATAGGAAAATATAGAATCTACTAATTTGACCATTATTACTACTACAACTTGGAGATTAACGTGAAAAAAACTTTAATCTCACTCTACATGACTGAATTTTAATCTCTTATCCTTTTATGCATAGCATATTTTATTTTATCAAACCTAGATAATATTGTTTGCAGCGTCCACTTTACTAATGTACATAATTACAATTATTGGAAAGGAACAATAATTATTGTATATTATGTTAACTATACTCAAGGGGTTTCCTTTTTTTAAAAACAAAAACGTTATGATTCAAATCCTTACCTGTCGAATTCTAAACACTTCCACTCCTTTCTCCAGGGAATCCTATGTCAAGATGTATATCGTTTTCTAGACTAGACTAGAAATTTTTGTTCGCTCAATAGATGAAGCTTTGATATTGCCTGCTATTCAAGATCGCGCTCGGCGCAAAAATGTTTAATCTTTGAAATGCCTATCAACGCCTG
Organism: Colias eurytheme; assembly: GCF_061535395.1. Classification (NCBI taxonomy): domain Eukaryota; kingdom Metazoa; phylum Arthropoda; class Insecta; order Lepidoptera; family Pieridae; genus Colias; species Colias eurytheme. Next base: position 4,722,602 of record NC_143001.1, read on the forward strand.
TATACCGTTTTAGGTTCTGATGTTAAGGTTTTACTATAGCTTTTCTTGTATTGATATTATTTTAATGTGATCTTTAATATATAATATATAAAAGCTTATATTTAGCTTTTAACAGTTTTTGCAGCGTTTGTTCTTAATTTAATGTAATTTTAGCTCAAAAAAATACAAGTAACATCTATATTATGTTTCGTCTAAAATTGTAAATTAGGTAGTTTTTATTACAGTTTCTCAACTTATAAATAATTCTGTTTAATTAACTTAAAATATAACGTTAAAATTATTAAAACAGTTAAAGTTATTCATTCATTAATAATTTAGTAAATAAAAAAGCAAAAAGCCATTAGAAGTAGTTCAAACCAATGAAATTAATTTGAAAACACAAATCACCTGAACTCTAAAGGAATGTACTTTTTCCATATAAATAACTAGCTTTCCGTCCGTGGCTTCGCCCGCGTTTTCAGAGAAAAACCCGTTCCCGTAGGATTTCCGGGATAAAACCTATCCTATGTCCTTTCTCGGGTATCAAAATATCTCTATACCAAATTTCATGCAAATTGGTTCAGTAGTTCAGGCGTGATTGAGTAACAGACAGACAGACAGAGTTACTTTCGCATTTATAATATTAGTATGGATTTTTAGTATGAATACGATTGTACGATTTATACGAACAATTATTGTCATATGCGAGTAGTCGCATATGACAATAATTGTTCGTATAAAATTAATACGCAGCCTTAATAGTTATAATCGACAAGCTATTTGTCAAATGTATTGATTATCCCGACAATATGTAACGAAGGAATGACGGTAATTCGAGTATTAGACCCATGAATATATTACTACGGGCTTAATATTTGGTTCAAAGCCTTCGAATATAGCATAAGTTTGGATATAACGATGATTGAAATATAGACTTGTTCGTTAAATTCAATCTCAAAGCTATTTGTACAATATCGAAACCCTTTCAAATGAAATTGTGTTAAAATTAAAAAATAAAATCATTTGAGAAAAATATTACATTACAATATAGTTATTAAATACATAATACATATTAAAATTACCATTACCATTACGTATGATATTCAACAAGAAAAAGAAAATACGAGGTTTTGTTTGTTGTTTTTACAAGGACCAGAAAGAAAAAAAAATTGTTTCGGAGAATTTTAATATATTTGTTTATTATTATAATTAACTTACGAAATATTGTAATGTATAAGGTAATGTAATATAATCGATACACGTGTTCTGAACATTGTTTATCTTACGAGCGTTTTAGCGAATATTTTCTTACCAACCACGTTACTTTTTTGTCATAATATTTACCTTTTATTACAACAAGCCTCTGGCATGTTTATTATTAAATACCATATTATTAGTTAATATTAGTTAGAGACCGCGGATTCTCTCGTATTCATAATGTTATCACCTGATAGCAGGTTTTTTCCATGACCTTGTTAAATTGCTAATGCTGTTTTCTAAATAAGTTTTCTTAAAACAAGACTGTGTGTGCCGAGCACGTGTCAGAAGTGAAACTTCTTTGGCGAGATATGAAGATACCAAAATCGTCACCTTACTACACTTACACGACATGACGTGACGGTATTGCTGTGACGCGACCTTGAAATTTTACTCTCAACGCGCCTGAAAAGTTTCACTTCAAAAAAGTTGTAAGATGTAGAGAATTTATCGAAACCAATAAGTTTTATAAAATTGAAAGACCTATATGTTTAATATAAATATTTCCCAAATCAATAGCATATATGCAATGACGGATACAAAAATGTTCATAACAGAGTTTTGTTCAATAAATTCACTTACGATTTTCGCATTTACAAATGGACATACGCTCGTACATTTTGAAGTTCAGAATTCATCTCGAAACATACATTTAAAGGATACAAATTTGTTCCTGCCATTGCTATTGTAAACGTAGCATTTTAGAGATAGACTGGCGGAGCAAGAAAATGGGATATTTAGTTTTTCGTTTATATTCTTCTAGTGTTTCTGTGATATTGGTTATCAAGGTATGTGTGTGTATGTTAGCATGTATACATGTAGGTATAGTGGTAATGTTGTATAGTGATTTAATTGTTGATAATATTTTGTGTGATCATGACGATGATGCTCACAAATAATTTATTTATTTATTTATTTATTTATTTATTTATTTATTGGTTTACCAACATTTGTTTACATTTTTACAACAAAAGTTTACATACACAAAATAAACAAACATGGTTAATGTAACAAACACTTACTGGCAAACACAGCATGCAAAACGTTAAACGAGTTAATTTTTAAGTACATATAAAAAGAAAATTAATAAGAACAGGAAAAAAAAATACAGTTAATATTATCCATTAAAAGAAAAATCTTGAAAAATTTTGCGGAGTTTGCTGGGGGAGTCCGAGAAAATGTCGAAAAGCTCACAGTGTTTATTAATAGTATTGCAAAATCTTGGAACTGGAGAATTACGGCCCGAGACAGTTCTGCGAAGAGGAGGACAAAGTGGTAGCAAAACCTTACGTGGGTACCTAGAAGGCACTCTTATGTTGAGTCTTTGCAGTATTTTAGGACAATCGATTTTGTTATTAAATAATTTTGACACAAAAAGGACGTCTAGCATAATTCTACGATTATCCAAGGAAGTCATTTTAAAAAAAGAAAGTTGTTTTTTATAAGACGGTAGCTGTTTCTTTGATTTACCACTTGTAAAGACCAGGTGCAATAGAAATCTTCTTTGGATCCTTTCCACACGTAAGGAATGACACGCATAGTGTGGTCTCCAGACCACAGAGCCATATTCCAATATGCTACGGACAAGGCTGTTAAATAAAGATATTTTTGATGTCGCGTTTTGTAGACCTTTGATGTTGCGAATCAAAAAGCCCAACATTTTTGCCGCACGTGTAACGATATGGTGTATATGTGGTACGAAAGTTAATTTATTATCGAAAATGATACCTAAGTCTCTTATTTGCTCCTGCTCTTGAACGATCTCAGATTTTATAAGATAATTGTGGCGTATCAGATTTATCTTGCGTGCAAATCTTACTAAGAAGCATTTTTTAGGATTAAGGTCCATTTTATTAAAGTTGCACCAATCAACAAGCTTGTCTATGTCACTTTGTAGTTTGTAACAATCATCGATTGAGTTGATTGTTCTGCAAAACTTAAGATCGTCAGCGTACATAAAACTTTCTGAGAAAGATAACAGGTCAGGTATATCGTTAACGAAGGTGTTAAATAATATTGGGCCTAAATGCGATCCTTGAGGAACCCCAGAATTAATATTGTGTATTGTAGAGCGAAAGCCATTAACAACGACATAAAAACTCCGCTTGGACAAGTAAGAATTAAACCATTGTAAGAACTGACCTGAGATTCCATATATGTGTAACTTTTTCAATAATAATATGTGTGAAACCTTGTCAAAAGCTTTACTGAAATCGGTATAAATAACATCGACTTGCCTATTGTGGTCTAAGGAACTAGAGAGACTTTCACAAAACTCCACTAAGTTAGTCGTAGTGGACCGAGATGGCAAGAATCCGTGCTGACTAAAACTAAAGAATTGCTTGAGATGATTCTGCAATAATGGGCAAATTAAGCATTCCAACACTTTACCGAAAGATGACAATATGGATATGGGTCTGTAGTTATTGATTAATTCAGAAGAACCAGTTTTATGTATTGGAACGACTTTAGCAAACTTCCATTTAGTTGGAAATACACCTGAAGACAGTGATTTGTTGTAGATTTTTAAGATGGGCCATGCCAACTGCTCCGCACACTCCACTATGAACACTGGAGGTATTCCGTCGGGACCTGCTCCCTTCCGTTTGTCTAAACTCTTCAATTTTCTTAGAACCGTCAGATAATTCAGAGTGGGGATATTTAGATGTAAATTATTATTTCCTAATTGATGGAGAATACTGGAAGCAGCACTTTGATATTTATTATATTCACTGTCGATATTAACGTCGTGTAATGTATTGTTATCACTGGTATAAACTGATGCAAAGAAGTTAGAAAACAGCTCACAAATATGATTTCCATCCGAGGTGGTTATTGATCCATTTGTCATGGATGCAGGATAGGAGCTGCTGCCGCCCCTTTTTGACTTGATGTAGGACCAGAAAAGCTTAGGGTTACTTTGAAATTTATTTTCCAGATCTTTCATGTAGCGGGAATAGTTATCTTTTGCTAGCTTTTCGCATCTCGAACTGAGCAATTTAAGCTGCAGCTCATCACGTGGATTTTTAAAAATTTTGTACCTTCGTCTTACACGATGTTTTTCATTTAAACTGCGTATTAAACTATAATCAAACCATGGGGGAAATTTTTTAAATTTAAGTTTACGTTTTGGTACATTATCAACAATAATTTGATTTAATACAGTATAAAAGACTTCAACCATATCGTCCACTGTCCGAGAATTTGCAAATAAGTCCTTCCAATTACATTCTCCTAGCCGTTTAGATATAATTTCGTAGTTAGCTTTATGAAAATTGAAATAAGCTGTTTCTTTATTATATATGAGATTCGATTCCCTATTAAACGAAATGTTAATATCTAAAGGGGGGTGTAAAACATCTATAGTACTTAAGGGGTCCAGAGACTCAGATACAATGCACGAATTTATGTTAGACAAGACTAAATCAAGAATCCGGTTAGATTTATTGTAAACATGGTTATGTTGTTTCAAATTATTTAAGTAAATAAAATCTACTAACGGTTGATATAAACTAGGAATTTTAAATTCAGCTGTTTCATCCCCCAACATACTCCAGTCCAAGCTACTTAAATTAAAGTCACCTATTATACAGTAATGGCTGGGGCGGTAAACCTCCAGAAATTTGTTACAATCGTCCAGAAATTGCTCCAATAACGTGCGATTAACTGGTGGAGGCAAATAAGTGACGCAAATTGCCAACTGACGTGGTGGAAAAGATTTGAATGTGGGTGTATCAATAATCACCCAAAAGCTTTCTATAGATGAATGTTCAAAAAAAATTGGTTTAGATATAATTTTAGTAGAAACTGCTATCAAGACTCCACCACCATCACGTTTGCAACTTGTAGAGTCACCTCTGTCTCGCCTGTAAACAATGTATCTAGAGTCAAACAATTCACTACTGAGCACAGAACTGTTCAGCCAAGTCTCAGTTAGAACTATTACATCAAAACCGTTACACAGAACTTGTCTAGAAAAAGCGTGAGTTTTAGTTCTTAAACCACGCGTATTTTGGTAGTATAAATTCAACATTATTAATAATTATGGTCTATATACACACACACACGCACTGTAAGAAATTAATTAATTTTCTTTAACACTTCCAAGCTTTTAACAATTATGTAATCGGAGCCATCATTTTTTCTCATGTAAATTCTACCATTTCGAATCCAAACATATCTGTAACCTATTTCCTTCGCTCTAATCCTTGTAGCCGCATGTAGCGCCTTGTTAGCGGGGGACAGATGTTCGCTGACAAAGATTGGACAGGAATTGCCTGAGACGCCGAGATGTGAACTATTTAATTTATTTTGTGGGTTCGATTTATTGAACTTCGCTATTGAGGCGAGTAACTCATCGCGAATCTTAACCGATGTTAAGTGAACTATTATTGAGCGTGGTCTATTGCTAGTTCTGTTGACTTTTGCAGTGCGTGTGCAATTGAGGATATCTTTTTCGTTCAGGTTAGATTTAACCGTTTTACACAAATTACTGACTATTTTGCACAGATCTTCGTTGTTTCGCTCCGGAACGCACTGTAGTTCAACATTATTCTGACGTAGCTGCTGTTCCGATTGACTTATTCTCGACTGTAGATCATCAACAGTATTAATTAAATTCACATTTTGCTTTTCTAATGCTGAGATCTTGCTTTTATATAGTTCCATGTCATTTTTAAACTCTTCGTACGCATTATTAAAGAAGTTCATAGAATCCTTGAGTTGAGATAGTTCCTCCTTAATTGGTTTAAACTCCTTTGTAATAGCAGCCCTTATGTTATCATTTATATTAGACAAAATATCTTTCAAGTTCATTTTTATTGCTTCATCGACCACTTCCCTCACAAGATCACGTGTGAGTGAGTTATTTAAGTCCATTGGAGGAGAATTAAGTGCCTGCCTTTTACTACCTCTGGTGGTGGATATATTACGAATAGGCGTGTTATCGTTTTTAGAGCTTTTTGGCATAGCTCTTACGCAATCGGGGCAGCTCCAAACGGCTTTCATTTCAGAGTTCAATAAACTCTCATCTAGAGACATGCATGCATAGTGATATTTTTTATTACACTTTTGGCACAACATAAAACTCTCAACTTCCTCATCTTCAGGAATACAGCAACCCCAACTTGAGTTATTATTCATATTTAATAATTATGACTAATAAATGTTTTATATATAAATAGCAACAGGACAAGCAACTTATTCAAATCAATTCCCAGCAAAAATCACAAAATTTCATTTATTTATACTGCGTATAATAATTATCTATTATTACTGATACGTAATACAATGCAGCAATACGCTTCAATTCATTGCTAGGCGAAGCGAATAATATCATGAATAGAGTAATATATTAGATAATATGTTTTAGTGGCATTATTGATTTGTTTTTTACTGTTTATAATATTTTATGACGTGACGATGATGCTAACAATTTTTTGAAATTTCGAATTTGTTTTCTTTTATGTACCTACCTAATACTCTAAGCAAACATTGTTACGGATTCAATTGATGAAATAAAGCAATACACGCAAAAACCAGTCTTTATTTATTTCTACACTATAATTTTATCTGTACAATTATACTTGTTTTTCCAAGATTATTCACAAACTTTTGTCAATAAAATATAATGATTATGTGCAAGACTTTACGGCGTTATAAATAGACCTATCATTAACATAAAGCGAAGCTGTTAATAATTTCTTGTCGTAACCTAGAAAAAAGGGTCGTTCAAACCAAATGTTCTTATATAATAGATTCCATACGACCAGTGTATCAAGACCTCTGGATGACACTTTTGATTTGACACTCCCTTCGATTGCGTGGGAAAGAAGGGTCTGATTATATTGGTCTTGTCCAATAATGATCGGCCTGTCAAGTCAGTGTAATGGACAAAGTTTGAACTTCAATAATTGATGGTGGCTGTTCTCGAGAGTTTTTAGTTTTAATGGCATGACTTGGACTGTAAGGTAATAAGTCGATAATTGTTTCCCTGCACTTGAACTTTGGTATCCTAGGTTTCTTTGTGACAGAAATCTGTGGTATTTTAGTTAAAAGTTGAGCTTCTAATGTAAGTTGTTGGTTCTAACAGAAATAACAAAATATAAGTACATAAAATACGATATTCATAATTTCTTAGATATTAAAACAAAAAAAATATCGAAATAACTATGATATAAAAAGCCTTTCATTTAAAACTATTCAAAGCTACGTAAAATCTTGTAATAACAAAAACAGATGTTTTGAAAGGCGTAAACTGAAGGCTGAACCTCCATTGTCCATAAATAAAAAGAAATGAGAGAAAGCGAAAAAAGATCCCGATGAGAGCTATTGAAAATAAATTATTCGAGAAATTGAAGAGCCGACTACTTCTTGTTATTACATACTAGCTTTCGCCCGCGGCTTCGCTCTCGTTTCAAAGAATACTCCGTGAGAATGAGATATACAGTGGTAAAAGTAGTCTATGTCACTCTCTAGCCCCTTATCTATCTCTTGACACAAACATTATTGTATAGAATTACTCCGTTACGACGTGAAAGAAGGACAGTCAAACACATTTTCACATTTATAATATAGAAAGGATTTCCTAGAAAATACATCTGTTAGTTTTTTTAGCTGGCATTTCAGTTTAAAACTCCGTAATAGATAGACTAAGTTAGGTAGGTATTATAATAAAATTATTTTAATGAAATAAACTGGAAAGAAAACTAACCACTTTTTTATAGTTGTGCAAACTGAATCGAAGGTAGCTTAATAATATTATTTATAGATACTGGTATTTTTTCCTAATCTAAATTAGGAAAATCAGTTTAATATTTTTCTTGTTTGAATCACTGTCATAAACTGAATAAAATACTGAATAAATCACGTTTAAAATCCATTAAAAAGTCTCTGTTAAGTTTATTATTTCCCAAATGTTGACACCCAATTATTTATTCCAAAGAGTAATAAAATGACTCAGCTTAATTTGACATTTAATTTCCAACAATTTAAATTGTTATTAGAAATCCGTTTAAGCCTTTATGGCATGGAATGAAATATCGATTAAGAAATTGCTTGTAATTGTAACGAAACAATTAATTAAGATTTTCAGCTTAAAATTTACAGCCTTATCATCAAAAACGAAATAAAACTTAATATAGTTATAACAACTTGATGACTTACGAACTAACTACGATTATTAAGATCTTATATTAATACACAAAATGATTTATGATTCACGATAGATATAATTAATTACCCTTGAATTAAGACAAAAAGAAAAATTAACTCTAACATATAAATAATATTCGTATTAATTATTAATTTTTTAGCGTAGGACGCCCTGCTACAAGGTGAAGTGACGACATCCGCAGGGTTTCTGGGCAAAACTGGCGACAACGAGCGGATGACCGGGCTCAATGACGTGCCATGACTGAGGCCTGTGTCCAGCATTGGACAAACATGGGCTGATAATGATGATGTCTTTATTAAACTATACTTTTAGAAGCGCATATAAATCGTCGTAATTAATAGAAAAAATTACCCTGGCTTGGTAAAGTTACACCTGTCAACAGAAAGACTAGCAAGAAACTGTTACCCTTTTCAAATCATAATATCATACTCACACAATGTTTTAAATGAAATAAATTATTACCAAAGAACTGCGACTAAAATACAATTTCATAACTAAATCAAATATTCGCAACATAAATAATAATAGATTTCAAATACAGAAATGTATTGAAATATACGCGCAAAGTGAAACCTTGTGAAATATTATACAGGGTTACTTGTAAAACACCGGCAACCTCGCAGGACAAGATAGCTAACATCATAAGTAACAACATTTGTTCTACGACTTTTGATAATTTGTTAGATTTTATTTTCATACAAAAATAAATATTCATTTAATTTTCCGTCTGAATATTATAAACTCTACGCCTCCCAAAAATTACGTAAACAAAAAGCGAACGAGAGGGGGAAGGGGGCGTCGCGTCGTCCATCCGATAATGAATAGAACATAGACTTACAAATGTAAGGAGAGTACAATAAAAGTTTAAAAAATCATTTAAAAATAATTTATTGCGTTATGCCAAAAGTCGTAGAACAAATGTTGTTACTTATGATGTTAGCTATCTTGTCCTGCGAGGTTGCTGGTGTTTTACAAGTAACCCTGTATAATGCTATATCACTTCTAATACTGAAACCCATTTAACTCCGTCCTCTGGAATAACCAAAATATATTCAGTACAGAAATATGGGTCGACCTTTGATAAGGACATATTTCTTCGACTTCATGATAAAATACCATTTTTTCCTCACAAATATTAAAGGTATTTCGTTTGAGACTTCATCTTGTAGTTAAACATTTTTCAGGTTTCGAAAGGTTTTTAGTTTTATAGTAGCTGTGAATATCGTAATTATATATTAATGTTAAAGAACTTAGCCCTTATAAAGATCCCTTTTCCGATTGTATAAAGGTATTTAAGATAAATTTTCCGGGTAAAAATTATTTTTTGATAATTTTATAAGCAAGTTCGCGGTGTTTTAAAAAGGTTTTTAATTCCAGGGTTATAGAAGAGAAGAAAAAATATTTATTTAAATTACCTTATTTAGCTTTGCGGTCAGTTATTTATATGAATATAATATCAAATCAGGATTAACGACTGACTGAATGAAGTATTTAATTAAAAGATGTAGTTGTTTTGTTATCTTATATATAAAATTCTCGTGTCACAATGTTAGTCTGCATACTCCTCCGAAACGGGTGGACCGATTCTCATGAAATTTTCTGTGCATATCGGGTAAGTCTGAGAATCGGCCAACATCTATTTTTCATATGTACCACGGGCGAAGCCGGGGCGGACCGCTAGTCTTATATATAAAATTATCGTGTCACAATGTTAGTCTGCATACTCCTCCGAAACGGGTGGACCGATTCTCATGAAATTTTCTGTGCATATCGGGTAAGTCTGAGAATCGGCCAACATCTATTTTTCATATGTACCACGGGCGAAGCCGGGGCGGACCGCTAGTAGATTTTATAAATACGATAATATACGTCACTTTTATCCCAATAGTAGTGTTAATCTCTTATCATATTGAAACAGAAATTTTAATTTTATTCATTCGTGAAGATTAAGTCGTTAATATTGTAATCCTTTTTTTTTATTAATTAGCTTAATTAATGTAATTAGAATCCTGAAACTATAAACCTATAACTTTCACTTACAATAAAGAAATGCTAATATTTTCCTTAAATTATTTAATTTCAAGGCGCTTTCGAATGTTTTCGCAACAGAAAAATAACGTTCCAATAGCAAACTTTGTATATTTTATAAGTAAGCCAAATTCTGTAAATCTGTACTCAATTGTAACTTTGAATGTAAACGATCGCGTAAAATTCCCTTTGAAAAATCCTTCTTGTTTTCGCGAACAAAAACTTCTATGTTTTGCTAAATTGTACTCATAAATAAACGTTAGTTAGTACAGCGAATAAGGGTCGCAAATTGCCAAATTTACAAGTCAATCCCGGAACATAAATACGGAATACTGTAACACCCCGAAATTTACTGGAGTTACAATGGAAGGTAGGCCAAAATTATGAGGTCTGTTGTTATTTGCAAATTGTTTCCGATTTTGCGTTGAAAACTCACTAACTTCACAAAATCTGAGTTGAACAGAGATTAATGTATAGAGTTGTGAAATGTCTACCTTTATGGTGAAAGCGATGAGCTTAAACGCTATTCATCCTGTGTTAAATTTAATCTATACTTTATATTATAAAGCTGAAGAGTTTGTTTGTTTGTTTGAACGCGCTAATCTCAGAAACTACTGGTCGGATATGAAAAATTCTTTCGGTGTTAGATACTAGATAGCCCATTTATCGAGGAAGGCTATAGGCTATATTATATCATCACGCTAAGGCCAACAGGAGCGCAGCAATGTGGGTGAAACCGTGGAGCACAGCTAGTATAATATATTAAGCACTGTGCATTCTGCGGTATTGTGGTATATTTTAATATTATAAGTTGAACTTTGAAGCATTGCCTTTCCATACATAAATAATTATGATTGTATCTACTAAGTAAAAATTTACAGAACACTTTATTCTGTGGAATAAATTGATTCGATAAAATATGTATTAAAAAAAACTTGATCAAACATACCAACGCAACAAGTCTTACCAGTAGATTTCCTCCAAAATATGTGTTGAAATAATCAATTTGAAAGTCCTAATAAAAATTAAAAGTAAGTATGTGAATTTATAAAATCGCTTTGTCTCACAACTTGTTATGCTTTTAAATTATCAAATGAACGTTTCAACTAGGAACCGTCCGTGCGCGGGTTAATTTTTTGTTAACGACCTTCTGCTAAATTAACATATAATTAACAAGTTGTTTTAAACTAAAATTATGATATCTTTTCAGTGTAAAGCGCGTCACACACGGTGAAGATACTATAATATTTTATCTTAAGATACTGTTATATTTTATATTACAGTATCTTAACGCATCCGGTATCAGCGTTCGGACCATCATTTTTCTTTTTGTCATTGCGTAGGTACTAATACTCCTGTAGAACCGCCCGCGCCATCCTGTTACAAATGACCCACAAAATTTCGCGTCAACGTCGACGCTTTTGCCTTCAAATTTTGGAGTTTTGTCTCTATGTATTTAATACATAGACTTATATTATGTCGTTGTTTAGGAAAGCAGAAATAAAGTAAAAACTAAATAAATACGAATTTATAGGCTTCTAATATCTTTATTATTTCGAATTTGAAACAGTAAGTTCTTAAAATTATTTGATTCACTTTCTTTACAAAAGTTTAAGAGATGAATGCTTCTTACTTACATATTTTATTATTTACAATAAAATAGGAAATCGTTACCAAGAATACTATTATATTCTTTAGTATAGTTTCTTAACCTTTGGCTGACGTACTGGTCTAAATGTAACTTTAACGCCGCGGTACCGTCTCATAGACGTTAAAAATTAAATTGAAATAAAATAATATAAATTAAACAATACTATACTGTAACGGTTTTACAAATTGATTCATACATGTTTAAGAACAATTTATTACAGATAAAATAAAACTACTGTCCTTAATTTAATAATAATCAACATTTATTCATGAATACACTATAATTGCTTATCTAAATTTAGGAACTCTTTTTTTTTCTAAAACTATTCATCAATCGACAAATGAACTTAAATTATCGTTACTTCTTTGTATTATAATTAAAAAATAACAAAAATAATTAGTCTTTCTTCAATAACAAAAAAAATGACAAGGCACATATTCGGTACATTTTCAACGTCGTAGTACAGTCATTGCATATAAGACACATTTGAAGACAGCATGTAAGACACATTGGCTTGCTGCATTGATAGCAATAGTACTTTGTTCTTCTTTTTAGGCGACTTGGACATATTGCACACGTCTTCCGAGTTCCAGGTTGCGGATTAGCTTGGCTTTTTAGAGACGGAGGAGGTTCAGGCATGTGGGTTGGTTCAATGCAGAAGTTGATCTTTCAACTGGGGTTCTTTCCCGTTTCCTTGGCATACTCCTAGCTAGCATAGGTGTTTGTGGCATACTCTTTGGTGCAGATTTCATTTTTTCTAGGCATTCTGCGAAATGGAATAAAATTAAAACCGATGTGACGTCAACGAGACCCTATGTGGCTACCTACGTAAACACAGAGGTGACGACCAAGGGACATGCTTAGTTTTTGTACATAAACACCGTATTTACGTCTGTGAGACGGCGATCGCTCCTGTGGGAAAACCTGTGCACTCGTCGCGCTCGCGGCCGCGACTGACGGCAACAAGATGGCGGGATAGGAAGGTAGCGGGAGGGGTAACGCTACGCGTCGCGTTTTTTGAAAAATATTGTCATAATAAAAATAATGACGTCTGTGAGACGTATACCACGTCAGTTAAAGGTTAATTGTTTCTGAAATTATGAGTATTTCATTCTGACTAATATTAGTCAGAAAATTTACTGAATACAGTAAACGGAATAAAATAATTATCAGTTTAACAACAAGGCCGTGATAGCTGAGGTCACCTTCAATTTATCAAGAATCAATAGCTTGCCAAATGTAAGTTGAACTAAGCCATGAAAAGTCTAATAGTTCTACTATGAACCCGAAAGTTTGCAAGTATATTATAGGTACTAGCGGTTCGCCCCGGCTTCGCCCGTGGTACATATTTCGCAATAAAAAGTAGCCTATTTCCTTTCTCGGGTATCAAAATATCTCCATACCAAATTTCATGCAAATTGGTTCAGTAGTTTAGGCGTGATTGAGTAACAGACAGACAGAGTTACTTTCGCATTTATAATATTAGTATGGATTATTATTACGCATGTTTCACAAAACAAAGCACTGAACAAATTTTGATGATACTTGGCAGTGATATAGATTACATACTAAAATAATCTACACTATAAAGCTGAATATTTTATTTGTTTGAACGCGCTAATCTCAGGAACTACTGATCCAATTTGAAAAATTCTTTCGGTGTTAGATATCCCATTTATCGAGGAAGGTTATAGGCTATATATCATCACGCTAAGACGAACAGGAGCGGAGCAATGCGGGTGAAACCGCGGGGCACAGCTAGTATTCAGTAGGTTCATCCGCATCTGAAACCAACCGGCAAAGCAAGTATGTTTTGATGAGAGGCAGAATAAATTATTTCTTTATTTCATATAATTTTTAGGCAAATTTAGTTCGTGATTCACAAACTGTGTGAAAAATATATTTAATACTCTGACAGACTTATACTTAAAAGGGATTATTTAATAGCGCTCTCAGCACCCTTCTAGTCTGAATTTCTAAAAACCAAAAGGTCAACCCATTTTCTGGCTAAGTCTTTTATCAAACATTTCTAGTTAGCAAAAAGGCGGTTTATTTGCGAAATTCTAGGCTTTGTGTGCTAAATTAAAACGTCAAATATGACACATGATAATAATGAAACTGAAATTAATTAACCGTGTTGTGTTTGGCGTTTGATAAAATACAATTTAAATGTATTATATGAAATAGGTCAATTCAAGGACGGTCTATTAGGCCCAATCTTTATTGTAATGGACAATCATATACCTGGATTCATAATGGCCTATTTTGCAGCCATAATTTAAATCTATCACATCATTTATAAAAGTGTGAAGTCCCGTGTCCCCGTAGTGGGGTAAGGGGCAGATGCATTATTCATACATCTGTTTCACTGATCGATATTTCTTTAGGGACAAGTAGGTGATCAGCCTTCTGTGTCCTGCCAGACCGAGACATTTTTTTTTCTTCGTCTCCACCGGGAATCGAACCCAGGACCCCTCGGTTCTACGCTCACGCGTCAACCACTGTACCAAGGAGGCGGTCACAGGTCATCAGGTGACATCATTTATAGCGTCAGAAAATTGCCTAAATTAAAAATTTAAAGCATTTTTCTTTAATAATTTTTAGTAAAAGAATAAAAAATAAAATAAAATCTATGATAAATGTTTATTGAGAATCGCTACATAGTATAAACTATAAAAGAAAGTCGTTTGTGATATCTGTTTGTCCCTATGTATGCTTAAATCTTTAAAACTATGCAACTGATTTTAAAGCGGTTTATTTTTATAAATAGAGAGATTATTATACAATTTGTTAAGGTTTACGAAGGCGAAGCCGCGGGCGGAAAGCTGATCATGTATAATATTATGTTCTTGGAAGGAATTATATGACTGTGCATTTACATCAAACGATCATAGAGCTAGAGCAAAGGTATACTTTCGTGAAGAATACTCTTGCTCGTAGTGTGTGAAGTACTCTGATGTCTAGTGTAAACAAAAACTCGTATTCAGTGTTTTTCAGTATTAGAACATTGCATAGATTCTTTTCGAACGCACTAAGAACAACGAAAGAATGCTCCACGCCTATTTACACTAAAATTATTTGACACTAGCTTCCACCCACGACTTTGTACGTGCATCCCCGTTTTTCCCCGTTCCCGCAAGAATTTCGGGCAATCCTTTCTTAGGGGACGCCTACGTTATGACCTGCATGCCAAATTTCAGCCCGATACGTCCAGTGGTTTGGGCTGTGCGTTGATAGATCACTATATCAGTCACCTTTGAGTTTTATATATATAGATAGTGGGGTTAAAATGAGCATTCACTCGTTTGATGTAAACGCACTGTATAAGAAACAGTTCTAACTACTTCAAATGATTTGAGATTACTGAACAATATATTATTCTCTATGTAAAACTGATATATAAAGGCTTTCCTGGAATTTAGAACACAAACTTATGTGTGAATATATTATGTTAGATTGAAATGTTTTGATATTCAAAGATCAATTAATATCAACAATACCACTTTATAGAAGCACTATCGGTCCGCCCCGGCTTCGCCCGTGGTACATATTTCGCAATAAAAGGTAGCCTATGTTCTTTCTCAGGGTCTAAAGATTATCTGTGTCAAATTTCATCAAAATCGGTCCAGTAGTTTATGCGTGAAAACCATACATACATACATACATACATACAAAACTTTCCTCTTTATAATATTAGTATAGATAATTTACAAACATTCTAGTAACTGCTCGTATTTTTATTACTACATACGAATACTTTTTTATAATAAATCATCTATCTCTGCACTAAAATTCATCGATCAGTCGTGAAATAATAAGGAATATCAATGTTTTTATATAATAATAATAGTATAAGATTGTCACAATATTCTATACTTAGTTGAGTACCTATAATTATAATTGTCTCGTCTATAAGTGAAAGAGCTGATTGAATTTTATGAATTTTGTGTATAATCAGCAAACCTGAGAAAAGGGCAAAATCTATTTTTATACCTCTAAAGTCTAAATGAAAAGGGTATCCTATAAGGGAATCCTTATCAGCTGGTATAATCTATAGTTTAAATTATCTTTTAAATAAGGTTGAGTTAGTTACACCACTTTTAACGCAAGAACGGAATAATTTTAATTAATTATTTTGAAGGAATTACGGGATCCGATTAACATTCTTAATAATATATAAAAAATCGAAAGGCTTATAAAAATATCTACTCAAGCGACGAAGGTGCGAACTAGTTTGATATAATATTTATACGAGTAAAATAACAAGCTATGTACACGCTTTCGAGATTAACCGTAAATATCCAAGTAATTCAAGCTTTGCTGATTTAATAGAGCTTTAAGCACCTATTCATAATTAATAAACGGTGAATAGTTCATTCCGACACCTTCTAACTGCGGTTACCGCAGAGTTGAGTGGTCATAGAGTAAATTATAAACAGATATTCCATTTATTTATATTATAATTTAGGTACAAATTTTTTTTATTCACGTATAAAATGATTATAGTAGAATATTGTTTATTGAGTAAAATTAAAGTTAGATATTGCAATTATTTGCACTTTGTTAAAGACCCAAGAAATACTTTTCCGTGTAAAAATAAATTATAAAGATAAGAAACCTATCTTGATTATGGTAACGAAAGTGACATTACTTAACAGTAAGTACTTCAATATGTTGATGCTTATTCACATTTTTTTTTTGTTTTATTTAATTTTTATAAAATACTATAATTAGCTGTTTCTGTGTGAGTTAATCTTTGAGTCTCAATGGTTTCTTTTGAAATCTTACTCAGTCCTCCTATTAATACATTTCTGTTTAAACATCATATTATCCTACTTCTACGAACAATTTGCTAGTTCTATGCTATCTAATCTTAGACATCAAAGGTATCAGCCTATTTTAATATGAATTCGAGGCCACGACGGAACGGCGATGATAAATCATGTATTGTTGTAGTACAAAAGAAGTCATTTCGCCTTTAAGTGCTCGTACCTGGCCTTTTATTTGCGTAAAACATCGCGAAGGTCAGAGGTAAAAAATTACACTGATTTTATGGAATATTGAATGGATATTTTTGTTTTATTACTTCCTGGTGAGTGGAATTGAAATATGGTTCTATTGTTGCTAATCGTTGCGATTTTGCGTGAAAACAGACTCTGTGTAAAGAATCAAAAAATTGTAAGATGATAAACGTATTCAATATTTTTGTATGTGTTTGAAAAATTGCTGCGATTTTGAAAGTCATTTAATGATGGAATGTGTATAAATAATGAACATAATCACTACATAGTATATAACAAAGTCGCTTTCTTTGTCCCTATGTCCCTTTGTATGCTTAAATATTTAAAACTACGCAACGTATTTTGAAGCGGTTTTTTTTAATAGATAGAGTGACTCAAGAGGAAGGTTTAAGTATATTATAATTTATTATATATTAGACAAAGTGGCAGAAGCCGCGCGCGGTAAGCTATAGTTAATAGAAAATACATGATTTTTTTGATGTATTATTTTTCAACTTTTGTACAAAATAAGTGATTGAAAGGGCATCTAAACATTTCCAATACTACCTGTATAGGAATTAATATTATTTTTTACCTCAATTTTATAAAGCATTTGAATTAGCTCCTCCAAATGTACTTAACAGACCCTAATCCCTCATTCTTAAACATTGGACGCTTGACGTTGATTAATCAGTGTTTTGTTCCTTTTGCCTTCAAGTTATTTGACAAAAGGAAGAAAGAAAGGCAATCAAAGTTAGAATTGTGGTTAGAAGGTATTGAATAAAATACATTTGTTTTCCTATATTTGTAACAAACGTTACTAGTATTTATTTCAGGACAATACTTAGCTCTTAGATTAGCTATTAATATTATAAATGCGAAAGTATGTTTATTTGTTAGTCTGTTATACGATTTTTAAGTCAATTTATAGTCAAACTAAATACGCGGGCGAAACTGCGGGTTTAAAGCTAGTATTGAAAATGATTTGTTTATAATGTTGACAATATTATGGTGTAAAGCTAACAACGAATTTGTCAATATATAAGTTACCATACTAAATCATTCGTAAATACGTCATGCATACTCTTAAGCTTGTCTTAAGTATACCAAAAACCGACCAAGGAAAGGGTTTTTCCTACATAAGGTAAGAACATAAATGGGTTAAATATACTAAAGTGATAAGAGAGTGACTTCCATTACCCAGCGAGTCGGTAGGGAGTCGTAAACCTTTCTTCATTGATGATTCGTCCCCACTATGGTGAAATTTGCTGCCTTTGGCTTTACAAATACGGAGAGAAGAGGTTAAGTTTTTAGTTTTACAATTGTATATATTATAGCTACTACATCTCCAGTAATATTGTAATGATATAGGCAGGTAAGTTTATCTTATGAATACTTAGTATATAAATATACTAGCAATCCGCCCCGGCTTCGCCCGTGGTACCTACATGTTTAAACTAAACTACCTCTCAAGTTGGATCGAACTACACATGGTGTGCGAATTTTATTATAATCGGTTATGTGGTTTAGGAGTCCATTGAGGACAAACATTGTGACACGAGATTTATATATATTAAGATTTACGAAACTAAAATTCGAAATTATGTAGCTTAATAACTGTATTATTAATAAACATGTTTTAAGCATGCTAAGATATTTCATATCGAAAATATAATTTGTACCTTTTTTTTATAGTGGGGAAATCTTCCAAAGATACCCACTGCCCCCGGGGAAGGAGCCGTGGGTTATGTCGTATTCTTACCGACTAAAACCCCACTGTGTTCCGTCGAGCCGCTTTAATGATGGGGCCGCGGGTATTGGTTGGAATTCTTCCGCGTTGTATAATAAATGTCGATATGTTTTCCCAAGGAAAACCAACCAAATTTAAAATTATGAAAATCCACAGTCCAGCCCTTGCCTTATAAGGTCCTACGACGTACCACTATCGTAATTTCAAAAAACCGGCCAAGTGCGAGTCGGGCTCGCGCACAAAGGGTTCCGTAGCAGCAAATATAATAAATTACAGTTAAATCAACCTATCTCAAAAACTATAAGAGATACTTTGATCAAACCAAAAATCGTTGAAAGAGTTAATTAGCATGCATCACCTCTATTTTTTTTAGAATTTTATACCCCGTAGTTATAAAAATAGAGGGGGGGGGACATACTTTTTACGACTTTGAGAGCTGATATCTCAAAAACCGTTCACTTTAAGAAAAATGTTTTTTAGAAAACTTTATATCATTTTAAAAGACCTTTCCATTGATACCCCACACGGGTATGTACATCGAAAAAAAAAATTTCATCCCTCAGTTACATGTATGGGGGGCCCCACCCCCAATTCTTTTTTTTACTATTTAGTGTCATATTTTTGTAGCGGTTCATACAACACATATTCCCATCAAATTTCATCACTGTAGTACTTATAGTTTCCGAGTAAATCGGCTGTGACAGACGGACAGACGGACAGACGGACAGACGGACATGACGAAACTATAAGGGTTCCGTTTTTGCCATTTTGGCTACGGAACCCTAAAAAGACGGGTTGCACTCCGGGAGTCCCGGCAGAAGTGAAAACGTGATTATTAACGTTGAGCATGTTTGATATCCATCCGTCTTACGCTTTTTCGATCAGGTCATGTGTCCTGACGCGAGTTTAAGATTTTATACCCAACGCCGCTAAAGAAGTTTTCACTTCAAAAATACTTAATAGGTTGAAGAAAAAAAAAGGGTTTAACTTTAAAGGGACGTAATTACTTGTACATAATTTGTAATTTCAGTACATAACCTAATTAAACATTTTACTACATTGGTTCGTAACGTACACAGATCAAAATTTAGGCTGGGCCTTACGAGGTTAAAGTGCGAATTTAATAAGGCATGCTCTAGATACCTTGAGAAATTATTATATGATAACTTTTAATGGGGATAATATAAGTTAAAAAGTAATGCTGACCTGACCTCCTTAATTTATTAAATTAAAATTTAAGAAAATTTATTTAAACACATACAGAAATCATCTCAAAACAAAGGTAGAGAAAATGTTATATCGAGTATCAAGTTTCGTTCAGTGAAAATAGATGTCGCTACACGCTGTTGAGTAGAATTGAATCGCGCTAGCAAAGTTTTTTTGTTGTACATTGATATAATTTTCGAGTAGTCGGGCACGATGAGACTGTGGATTATATCATCGTGCCCTTTCGCGGGGTCTTCCACGCAGTGACGCAGGCACGCCGCCTGTAGTTGCAGGCGGCGTTGCCACCACTGAAAGGGGCCGTCGCCCCGAACAGATACCCCGAGGCCTGTGAAGTGTGAAGGCCTGCGTGGAAGACCCCGCGAAAGGGCACGATGATATAATCCACAGTCGGTTAAATTTATTATTGTAACTTTTTGAAAATCTGACAAATAGTCAGATTTGATTTATCTAAGATTGTATTGCAATGTATGTATGTTGTGTGTAATTAGGTAATTATTAACCTCGTAATTACTATGTATGAAATATATAATTAAGTTATTTGTTATAATATATATTTGTGTCATTTTTTATCTTAACTGCACACGATTTTCATTTAATATTTTATTTTTATATTTTAAAATTGGCTTAATGATCGTAAGTTTAGTATCTAAATGACACTAATAACTTTTAAAAAATAAAACGTGATATATCCTAAAATTTTATATTAAACACTCCCATACATTTAACATTAGTTTAACGAAAATATTTCAATAACACTAACGGTAAGTACACAGCCTATAGAATATACAAACCGAGGGTTGCCTATTCTTCTCCTGGCACATTTTTGGGTTGCCAGGTGTAAACAGGTATTTTGCTCGTAGTTATTTTCACCTATTTGTTTAATGTATTAACCAAATATAAAAATAAGCGCTGTTTTATTGTGAACTAGCGACCCGCCCCGGCTTCGCACGGGTGCAATGGCGGCCGGCCGGTACCGCCGCAAACGCGTCCCGCAATTTTTAAATCTGTAATATCTTCGAAAATATTCACTTAAATCATACGGTGTAAAAGGCCATATAGATCTATATTAAACAAACAATGTATTCAAGGTATTTAATTGGTTAAGGATTAATGCTGTATTGGTTAAAATCGCTTCTAAAATTAGACATGATTTGTCGTAAAAAGTAAATGACAAAAAAAAGTTATTGTGGGTTATCCATAAGAGAAAGACATATACGATCATGGACTTTTCTGTAGACCTTTTCAATGTGTACAATTATTACTTTGTACATAATTTTGATAAAACTCGTAGGGTTCAGCCTGCGTTTGCAATGTAAGCGGAAAAAATGTAATTATTTACGACATCACATTAGAAACCTCAAAAATAACAGTACTTCTCCACTATTTAATGGATATTATTATACATATAAACCTTCCTCTTGAATCACTCTATCTATTAAAAAAACCGCATCAAAATCCGTTGCGTAGTTTCAAAGATTTAAGCATACAAAGGGACATAGGGATATAGGGACAGAGAAAGCGACTTTGTTTTATACTATGTAGTGATGATGATGAATAGCATTGTAATGTTATCTACATATTTTTTACAGTCCATGATAGTCAGGTGGTCGTCATAAGTACTTTAAAGAAGGTTTATATTTACGAGTAAGTATGTTCATGCTTCCGGTTCCGGCGCTTATCACGTAAACATCATAGTAACCGACACTCCGAAAAAGTATTATAAATTAATAGTAAAAACCAACAGTGTTCACAAGAATTTACGTTCAAGTTATCATACAAGTGAGTTTAAGTGTGCGTAATAAATAGACATCACATATCCACGAAATATAACGAAGATCCAGGAAATAATCATTACGAAGAACCCTGACAACCGTAAAAAACTACAACTCATCATAACAGACAACTTGTCAATAGGACGAATAGACGTTAACTGTCAAGTGTCAACCACAGAGCAAGTAATAGTGTCAACTGTCACCTTAACAACTGATTGTGTCAAACTAAGTGTTGCCATAATATAATAAGTTTCCCCATAATCTAAAATTGTCTATTGTAATTTCACAAATGGAAGGTCAATTCCAACTTTTATTTGAGAAAATGAAAATCGAAATGCAAAACCAAACAGTGGAATTAACAAACACTATAATGGAAAAAATGGATGATAAGTTAAAACCTATTTTGGAAGAAAATAAAAATTTGAAAAATAAAGTAGAAAATTTAGAAAAAAAAGTTGAAAATTTAGAGCGGGAAAAGAAAATGAATAATATTATTATACATGGATTGAAGGAAGACGAGAAATCTATACAAGACTTGCTTAACAACGTAAAAAGACATTTTTTAGATGAATTAAATTTTACTTTAGAAGATCGGGACGTAAATAAAATTTATCGCATCGGGAAAGGAAATAAAGATAATAAACCAAGGCCAATAGTGCTCTCATTAGTTAGCGGATGGCGGAAGAGTGAGATTATGAAAAACAAAAAGAAACTAAAGGAATTATATTTAACCAATGATTACTCAAAAGAAACTTTAGAAAAGAGGAAGGCACTACAATCTAAGGTAAGGGAAGAGAGGGAAAAGGGGAACTTTGCCTACATAAAATATGATAAGCTCGTAGTAAAAGAAAACCCAAACTCTAAAGACAAAAGAAAAAGAGAAACCTCGTATTCCCCTCAAGAAGACGTGCAACCTAGGAAACAACAAACATTGACCTCAGCATCAACAAGCAGGAAAAATGCATTTGACATGATGAGAATTCGTTCTAACTCCTTTTCAACTAACCCGACTGTAATGAAACAATAGCAACTAAGCACCGGTGATCGGAAACATCAACTAAATATAAATCAAATTAACAAAGAAACGAAACAACCTCCCCCAAGCCGACCGGTCATCGTGGGGGAAAATGACCACGACCCTCTAAAGACAAAAACACTAACATCGGATATATATATAGCTACCTTTAATGCTCGATCATTACGAACGACGGAGAAACGCCTTGAACTCGAATTAGCCCTAGCAAACATTAAGTGGGATATAATAGGAATAAGTGAAATGAGAAGATATGGAGAAGGAATTAATGATTACGGAAACTATATCCTATATTATAAAGGTGAGACACAAGGTCAGTATGGTGTGGGATTTTTAGTTAAAAAGAATCTTGCTAATCGAATTGATGAAATAAAGGGAATTTCTGAAAGAATAACAATACTAAACATAATGTTACCTTTAAATAAAGAAGAAAAATGGTCGATCATCCAGGCTTATTCACCACCTGAATCAAATAAAAAGAAGGACGTTGCAAATATTGAAAAATTCTACGAAGATCTAAGAATGTCTATGCAATACTGCAACAAAAATGTAATAGTAATGGGCGATTTCAACGCACAAATTGGAACAAAAGTAAAAAGTGGAGAAGAGTATACAATAGGAAAGTATGGACAAGGCAAAAGGAGCAAAAATGGATCCAGATTAGTCACATTCGCTTTGGAAAACAAATTTAAAATATTGAATAGTTTTTATAAGAAAAAGAAAACGAAAAAGTGGACGTGGATGTCACCAAATGGCCTATATAAAAATGAAATAGATTTTATCATGTCAAATAATTCAAAAATTATCAAAGACGTATCCATAATTCACAATTTAAATTTCAATTCGGACCATAAAATGGTTCGTGCGACACTAACAGGAACACCAATTAAGAACAAAAGACGATTCTGTACACATAACTCAAGAATTTTTTGTACCGGAAATATCACCCAACTCATAAATAATCTACAGGAACTAACTAATAAAGATATAAACAGATGTCAACCGATCCAGGAACAATACGAGAAACTTATAAACATATTGAAAACAGAAACAAAGAAAATAAACGTCAACAACAAAAGAGCCATCTCAGATGAGACAAAACAACTATTAGAAGAAAGAAGACAATTATTACAAAAGAAAGAAAATAAAAATTACCGTCATAAAATATCGGAGCTTAGCAAAAAGATAAATCAAAATATCAAAAAAGATAGGAGAACTAAAAGGAATATTACAATAAAAAATTATATAGAGAAAACTGGAGGCGTAAGGAAAGCAATAAAAGAGTTAAATTATAAAAAACATTGGATGCTTAAAACTAAGACTACAAAAGACAGTTATACAAATAAAAGAATCGAAATACTTGAAGAGGCTACAAACTATTATAGAAATTTATACCAAAGCAGAAACAAAAATAAAATTATAAATAAAATAAATAATAGTGTTACTGATTCTGAACCCATCCCCAAAATCTTAGTTAAGGAAACGATTAGAGCAATCAACACGCAAAAGATGGATAAGACACCAGGAGCTGATCAAATAACGAACGAACTTTTAAAATCGACGACATCAGTGATTGCTCCTATACTCACAGATATATTCAACAATATTATAGATTCAGAAATTATCCCAGCAGACTGGACAAAATCTACAATAACATTATTACATAAAAAAGGGGACAAAGGGGACATAGGCAATTATAGACCTATTAGTTTAATGTCTAACGTCTATAAAGTGTTCTCGAAAATAATCCTATCTCGTATTACTGCTACGCTAGATGCAAACCAACCTAAAGAACAGGCGGGTTTCCGGAGTAAATATTCCACAATAGACCATATTCATGTTTTAAGGCAAGTTCTGCAAAAATACAACGAGTACAATAAAATTTACTATCTGGGTTTCGTTGATTATAATAAAGCTTTCGACTCCTTAGAACATGATTACATTTGGGAAGCTTTGAATATTCAGGGCATTCATGGAAAATATATAAGAATTCTTCAGAATATTTACTCTAGAAGCACCGCCCAAGTCCGGCTTGAAAGTATGGGAGACATATTTCCGATAGAGAGAGGCGTGCGGCAGGGTGATCCTATTTCACCAAAACTGTTTTCAGCGGCTCTGGAGATCGTGTTCAGAAAGCTGCAGTGGGACTACGAAGGATTCTCAATTAATGGTGAAAGGTTGAACCATCTACGTTTTGCAGACGACCTGGTCTTATTCTCTGAATGTCCAAAGAGACTGGAAAAAATGTTACAACAACTGTCAGACGAAAGCGTGAAAGCAGGGCTCACCATGAATATAGCGAAAACAAAAATTATGACTAACGCTTCACAGACCTATAACATAACAGTGAATACAGAGAAGATAGAATATGTAAAAGAGTATGTATACCTAGGTCAGCTTATAACGGTAAAAGATACTATGCACAATGAAATAGAAAGAAGGATAACAAATACATGGAGAAGATATTGGTCTCTTAGCGAAATTATGAAAAATAAAGATATGCCAATCAAAGAGAAAAGGAAAGTATACAATACTTGCATTCTACCATGCTTAACATATGGTTGTCAAACATGGGCGCTGACAGACAAACTTATGAATAAGGTGATGGTATGTCAGAACGGAATAGAAAGAAGTGTAATAGGTGTCAAAAGAAAAGATAAAATTAAACTAGAAGAAATAAAAAGAATAACTAAATTTAAAGACGTAAAAAAAGCATGTAAGATTTTAAAATGGCGTTGGACAGGGCATATGCTAAGGGAAACAAATGGGAAATGGACAAAAACAATAACAGAGTGGTATCCCAGGAATGGTAAAAGAAGTAAAGGACGTCAAATTAAACGTTGGGAGGACGATCTGAAAAAAGTGGCAGGCTCAGAATGGATGCGAACAGCGAGAGACAGAGAGAGATGGAAGTCTTTAGAGGAGGCCTTTGTCGAAAGACAAACTGTTAATCATTGAAACCTATTAATAGAAAAAAAGTAATTGTTTAAGAAAATTGTAAATATTATTGTAAAAGATACGAAAGTTGTAACCATTGTAAAATATTTAACAGTAATAAAGGCTTATTTTATTTTTTATTTATTTATTATGTTCATACTTTTAGTATGAGCACAGAATACATAATAGTAGCTAAACGCTACAGAACGGACACTCTCCGCCTCCCGCCAAAATTAAACTTACCTCACCCCGCACGATCGTGATTAAAATGGGCCATATTTTTCTGCAAGGACGATACGCAACGAAGGTTGACAACATTAATCAAATTGACTTAAAGTAATTGTATTATTTTGGATTTGTGATTATCGCTTTTCGTAGAAAATGGTTAGATATTGTGCTGTTTACGGATGTATTTCATCAGAAAAACGCGAATTTTTTTTTACGCTAGTCAAAAATGTGCCAACCATAAAGCGTTAACACACACATTTGCAGTCTCTACAGTGTGACTGTCAAAACGATAATTTTGTATGGAGTGTCCGGGGTGTGGTATGAGAGTATTGTTGTTAGTATGCCACATTTTAAATGTAATAAGTATAACAATGTAATAGTACTTTCAAAACGATCCTTGTCCAAGTACAAATAATGTTTATAATATAATTGGAAATACCCAATGGACGTATTTTTTCATCTTCACTAATCTTATATATAAAAATGAATCGCAAAATGTGTTGGTAAGCGCATAACTCGAGAACGGCTGAACCGATTTCGATAATTCTTTTTTTATTATATTCCTTGAAGTCCGTGGATGGTTTTTATGAAAACGTAAATATGTTCCACGGGCGAAGCCGGGGCGGACCGCTAGTGATATATAAAATAGGTTGAATTTTAGTAGAATAAAGAATTCAAGCGTAGTTATTATGTGTAGGATGGAACTTTTCAAGGATGTATTTTTGTCCCGAAAACAAAACTTCTACAGTGAAATAGTGCATGAAAATTTATACAGAGAGTGTTGGTCGTGAGATAACTGGAATGCGAAAGCAAGCAGTGCGGAAACTTCTCAATAAAGATCTTAGAAAACCACACTCTGACAGTGTTTAGGATGTATTCATACGTAATAGTTTTATGCACTGTGAAACATTTCTGTTTTATTTTGCGAACTATGTGAAGAAGCAGCCACTTGATGTAAAGTTATAAGATAAACAACCTTTGCAAAACGTTTATGGTAGTAAATTATCTGATACAGCCTTCTAGATATTAATACAATCAATATGGTTTTCATATTGTAATATTTAGTTTATAAAACTTTATTCATTGCATTTAACATTAAGTTTACAGCATTCAAATTAATGAGCATTTTTATACAATAAAAAAATCGATTACGAGGCGGGATTCGAATCCCGTGTTTTTGCCATACTGTGGCGACGCATTGATTTTCAACCGTTTCTATTCGTTAAAAAGTTATTGATTGTTTCCAATTGCCATTCATCTCAAACACAATACTCTCAATTAAACTCAAAGCACCACAAAACCTACTTCCTTATAAACTAATAATAAATCACACTAAAAATCTGAACAGAATCTAAAGACTGAAAAGTCCACTGGGTCAAGCGAAAACAACCAAAAAGTACTGTGACACGGAAAAGCAAAACTTTAAGAAGCCCTTTTGGGTCACAAGGGACGTTTGAGATACACATAAATAATAAGACTCTCAGTAAACGGAAAAGATATACGTTTGACGAAATAACTTTATGATATTTGAAAGGTGTTTATAAAAATGAAAATGAATGGAAGATAAATAAATGAAATTAAAACTAAGCAATCTAAAGGTTTCTTTAGTTTTCTTGCTTATTTATGGGCGGAAAAGTCAGTAATTATCCTAGTGGATTGAACAGGCAATGTATTGTTTAATAATATGTATAAAGTCTATTATTTGGTTTTGTGCGTGATGATATTTAACTTAGACGACGCGGTTGGCGCAGTGGTAAAGTAACTGCCTACTGAGCCGACGGTCCCGGGTTCGATCCCCGGTCAGGGCAAATATTTGTGTGATGAACTCAATTATTTGTTCTTGGGTCTGGGTGTTATTATCTATATAATTATATATGTATTTATTAGATATTATATTTATCGTCGCCTAGTACCCACAACACAAGCCTTAATTTATTGAGCTTACTGTGGGACTAGGTCGATTTGTGTAATAATGTCCTATAATATTTATTATTATTATTTATAATATTTATTATTATTAACTTAAACAAAAGGTATCGAGTGTCTGGAAAATCCTCCGAATTACCGCTTTTCAATCGTGAAAACATACCCTATATAGCCATTTACAAAATGTTTCACAAAGATAAAACGGCAAATCATCATAGTCATCATTTTATTATTCATTATTGTTCCTGGATACAGGCATCCTATTAGGGATTATAGTCTAAACACGATCTACCTAATCATAGGCAATATGCTTCAAAAACACATTCATAAACAAAACCGATGTTATAGCATGTAAAACCTTGTAACCTCATGACTATAAAATTTAACTCTTAACGTAAAATATAATCCAATAAATATAAATATTAAATCCGTTGATTGATAAATTTTTAATTTTTGAAACACAATGTATAACTCTCACTGTTCGCATATTAATCTTGCCTCAGCATTTTGTGCGATAAAAAACCAACACAAAAAGATATTTTCGCTTCATTTTTAAAATGCTGTAAACATTGTTTTGCAACGGCCGAATAATTTTAACGAACCGAAAATGCTGAATTTTAAAATCAACATAAGTCGTGTTTATTCATTTTATTCGTATGTTTCGTAATATGGGAATTTTAAAGACTCTTTGCTGTTATTAATTGGCTAGTTCATTGGTTCTAGTTAATTTATCGGAAAGTCGGTTAAATCTTAAAATATCAAATAGGGAGTTAAAATGTGTGGTATTTATTACATTAGATACCTACCTATTAGGAAGAGAAAATAATTGATCGATAAAACTATGTTATAGGTATCTAAAATTGGCTTTCGCGTTATAATGGCGCGTCACACACGGTGAAGATACATAATATTTTATGTTAAGATTCTCTTATCTTATATATAAAATATTACGGTATCCGATATCAGCGTTCTGACCATCATATTTCTTTTTGTCATTGCGTACCCTGTACCTGTAGAACCGCCATCCTGTTACAAATGACCCGAAATTTTGGTGGAAAGCTTCACCGTGTGTGACGCGCTTAAATCCTCTATTTTGTGTGACATGACAAATTTGTAGGTAATATAAACAAATAACATACAAACATTTAAAACAAATAAGTAAATCAATTATCACTTTAAATAATTATGTAATTAAAAACGATGAGCTTATTTTCTCTTAAATTTTAATATTTATCTGATTTTGTCAAATATTAAACTTCACCATACAATATTTAGCGCATAGTTTAATAAAGAAAACATTAGGATATTATAATTACATTCGATCATGTTACCAAATGTATTATAATACCTATACCTTTGCAAATCTTTTTACATATAATAAATCTGTAGAAGGGTCAATTCTGTACATTGAAAATATTGAAAAAATAAATAGCAGGGGGTGTTACTGGATCGATACCAAACCCAAATATGTGATTAAAAAAATTTTTGTCTGTCTGTCTGTCTGTCTGTCTGTCTGTATGTGAAGACATCACGTGAAAACTAACGGTTCGATTTCGATGAAACTTGGTATAATTATACCTTATTATCCTGGGCGTAAAATAGGATACTTTTTATTCTGGAAAAATACGTAGAAAAAAAAATTAAACTTAATTTTTCAGTTTTATCCATAGACATTGTTCTGTAGAACCGTGAACACACGTTGCGTATTATTATAGGCCTAGCCGTATTTGGGTCCAATAGATATTTATAAGATGTAATTGTCAGAGTTACCTACTCAAAATGGAGAAATAAACCATCCACGTGAAAACCGACATCCGCGCGGACGGAGTCGCGGGCGGAAGCTAGACTGTAATAATCAACGTTTCCACAAAACAATACTATAATGTTCAAGTTGCGTGTACGTCTTTATTCCTTGATGTTTGCATTCACTGATTAACGTTTACGCCTTTGTTCTGATATAAAGCGATTTTTTGCTAACTAGCTTTTGCCTGCGACTTTGTCTACAGCTTATAGCCACTGTGCTATTAACAACTTGACTCAAAAGGGCGTTAAAAATATCCGATTATTGTTTAAAACATTAATTGAAACTAACATTTTATTTCATGATAGTAATGATCAAAGTCGTGTATCGTTTATAAGAAAACTCTGCTTAACAATCGCGTAGGTAGAGTTTTGCTTCAGACAATTTTTGAGCATGATAAGGCATTTTTGAATTTGTCTCCGCTTAGATTAAGATGGAGACCTAATGAAAAATAAAAAAGACGTGTGGTACTCGGGGACTACCGCGGTAAAGCTATTGCATAGCATGCCTTCAAGCCACATCTCCGTGTCCGTCGGAGTGGGGAGCGTGAGGTTTTTTCGTTACGGAATTTCTGGATTCGGTCCCCGCGCTCAAGGCCCGCGATAGAAGCTATGCAATAGCTTAAAAAATAACAAAAAATTCTGCTCGGAGTGGGCAGCTGCTATTACATATTCTAAGCTCAAACAGACTTCAAAGGGCATCAATCTTTTAAAATAATTGCCTTACACATCCCGAAGACCCTGAACAAACGCTAGAACCCTACGATTTAATTATGCAAGCCATTTACCCTCAAAGCGTAAGAACGACCGACGAACTTAATTAGAACTTCCAAATGTTCAGCGTCTTTCGTAGTTTTATTTGATCTGTCAAACGTCTTGGATGCGCTCTTGCATCTGTTTGAAGATGGGTTATTTGAGTTGACAGGATTTTGTAGTACATTCTACCCCTACTTACTATACATTATCAGAAAATTAATTAAATAAAAAAAACACGCTTAAGCATGAGCAATTATTGTATTGTTACCGATCCTTAATAAGTGCACTAAGTCTGTCCATTTAAAGTGGGTCACAATGGAGTCTACAGTAGTCAGTTACATACAAATATACAGGTAAAGCTAATACAAGCGGTTTCATAACTCTTATCTCACGCTTTTACGTCTAAACTATTGAACCGAATTTGGTGACATTTGGAACCGGTAGAAACATTGGAAAAGAACTTTTTACTTCATTTGACAAGAAAACAAACCTTGTTACCATTAAAATATTGCAAACAGAGTGGCTATCTCGCAACAGCGTGATAAAACTCGTGAAAAGTAGTGCTAAAATATTGCTAAAATTAAACTTGAACATCATAGACAATGAGCTACAGAACAAAATATAACAAACAATCTCATATAAGTGGTGAGTAACCAATAAATTGACTATAATAATTGAAGCAAATACGCAATATTCCCCATTCTTACACTCCAACAGGATTAATATTAAACTCCTGCTTTATTGACGAACCGTTCGAAGAATCGAAAATGAATAGGCGTATTCAAATACTCGTTTAAAATAGTAGGAACATTTGCTCTGAAATACACGAATTCATTTTAACCTTCACTGAGTTAAGAGGTCGGATCTCGTGTATTTTATCAGTTCTGGTTATAATATGAAACCTTGAGACGCTTAGGGATGGTTTTAAAACATCGATTCAAACAAAATGTTTTATCTTCAATTCGCATTTCGTATCAGTAAAAACGATACCATTAAAAATATCTTGAATTTGACGAAAATTATATCAAATTAAAAAAATTTATCCAATTCATAAATGTCCTTCCAAAAAGTACTACATACAGTCAGAGTTGAGTTGCCTATAATTATTATAACTTTACGCAACTTAAGCTCTTATATTTTATCACGCTTGAACGTAACCAATTGAACAAATGAAGGCTTATAGTATCTTAAGATCTCTTATCACTGGTCACAGCTTTTTCTCATTAATTTTGGCCAGCATTGTATTCGTTGGAGCGATTAGATTGATTTTCCTAATATAATGTCTTAATATATAGGTATATTGTGTCAGGAAAATTGCCATAGTTTTCCAAAATCACACTTCTAGTAATTTTACTTCAAGCACTGACAAGCATGTTAAATAATTCACAATAAGAAGGCAGTACAACATTTGTCCTGCGTAACTTCCAAAGTTACGTCGTTACAAAGTTAGCAACTATTAAGTAAACAATTTAATAGGTAAATGAGTGTGTTGCCGCTCCGATGTAAGCAAAGTGGCTATTTGCTCCTTTTTAATGAGACACGCTCGTAATTTACTGACGAATTTCGTACTTATTGTATGGAACGACGATATTAAAATGAACAACTTTGTAGACGGAATTGGAGTTGAATTTGAGAATGTTTGATGCGTTTTACTACGGTATAATTAGGTCAAGCTTGCAAGGGAAAGGAAACATACATTCCTTCTTCATTTAATACGATAGAAACACTGTCTGTCTGCTTGTTTGTTTGCCTGTTTGTCTCTTCTTAACACCTTAACCATCGAACCGATTTCGATGTGAAATTTGGTACAAAGATAGATAAAAATTAACTTAGAAAACGTTTTATCCAATAAATTCCATGGGAACGGGAATTATGTGGGTTTTCCTTTTACCGCCGAAAATCTAGTAATCTTATATTGCATCAATGTTAACAATAGTATGTATATCAATATTTAGATTGTATTTTTCAATCCATACTAATAAAATACTATGGAATAAATGGTCCAGAAGTATATGTGCGTAAATTTAAACTGTTAAGGATGAATGAACATGCATACAAAAAAAAACATAATGGTGTGCTCTATTTATTTAATGGTATTGGATAGAAAAAAGGTGGATGAAGTAAAGCATATTTTGTCATACAACAAAAAATAGACTATCTTTTATAATGATAGAAGATCAAACGCTTCCTTTGAATTGGAGCGAAAAATTCTTGCCGTGTTCAATAACGAGAAAAAAATGAGAAACATGATAAATAACTTTATTTAATATTGCAATTAGTGTTTTAAATCTTTGTAGATTCGACGGACTGGAGTCACAATTTAAATTAATTAAAATAGGATTTATCTATACTAATATTATAAAGCTGAAGAGTTTGTTTGTTTGTTTGTTTGAACGCGCTAATCTCGGGAACTACTGGTCCGATTTGAAAAATTCTTTCGGTGTTAGATAGCCCATTTATCGAGGAAGGTTATAGGCTATAAATCATCACGCTACGACCGACAGGGGTGGAGCCACGGGGGTGAAACCGCGCGGAGCAGCTAGTGTGAAATAAAAGCAATAAGAAAATACGGAAACGTGGCGATAATAATTAATGTTATTTGTTCTGTTTTGATAGACATTTTCATGTTTATTTTCAATTAGTATGTTTCTCTTGGATAAATTTATTAATATGCCTCATTCTACAAAGCTATAGAAGGTTATTTATGTTGCGATTCTTAGTGAATATAATCATATGAATATAATGATAATCACCTGTGTAGGTATATATTATAATTTATAAAAAAATATAATTTGCGCTAAATATAACGTTATAAAAGCTAATAAAAGTATTAGCTGAGAAACTACTAAATCTATCTGTGCTCAAAATTCGACCTTCATTTTTAATATATATTTACTCTTACGATAACATAATTTACTCTTACGATCCTGCTATACAAAATAAAAATTCAGTATAATTAAAAAAAATATAAGTAAACTGGTGGAGTATCATATACTCCTTAGATAAAAACCCACTGTAATTCAATTTCTAGATCATATAAATTGCGGAATTCAATCAAAATAATATGGTTATAATTAAATATAATATATTAAATGCAATCTAAGTATATAAAATTTCGATACAGAACATCGTAACTGCACTTACTCTCCGAATCGACTACGAATCGACTTGGTAAACCTAATATATACCCTTCATTAATATAACCAAAAGTAACGCATAAGTTTATAAAGAAAACAGCAATCAGCAATCCTTCCATAATTTACGAAGAAAAACAAATGTATTGTAAAACGTGATGAATAAATGGAATATTTAGCAAACAAAGTTTATTATGCACGAGCAAATAGCCTCCGTGTGCGAACACAATGTCGCTAGTCCCGCGGCTAATGAATAAGGGCATTTATAGACCTGACGACTGTCGAATATGTAGAAATTATCGATCGAGAAACTCTTGAAAAATTTGCGCTTTAAAAAAAATTGCAAAAGTTGCGGAAATGAAATAAGGCTAATCAATAAAACAATAATTATTTTATTTAATTTCAGTAACTAATTATTAACATATTGTATCAAAAATAGATTTTATTGTAGATACTTACTGTTATTGCAGCGCACTTCCAATATCTTACAAAAGATGCCTTCAGAGTGGCTTAATGTGTGAAAAGTGTGCCTTTTACTTTTTCAGATGTTGGCTTGAATTCCTGTTACCCTTTTTCAACAATTCGAAATAAATCTCGTAACTCGTCGAATATGCTTCTACAAATAGATAATAGAGATGCTAATAAGGGTGTGTTATTCCTTATGAATCCGTATGTCAACTGAAACTCAAACTGAAACATAAAAAATACAACCAAAACATTATTTACGTATAAAAAATGCAACATATACGTTGCAACACGTTTTACCAAAAGTGTATCAGTTTTAATAATTCCAACAATACCTACAGTTTCAAAAATTTTCTTCAAAACAAGATACTTACCTTCTGAACGTTAGAATAGTGATCGAATATAGAATTTCAATATCTACACCGTCTCGTTAACGACCACCATAAAGGAATTCGAAGTACGGAAAAACTGCCGCTCCTAATACTTTTTCGCAAATAAGGCTGGCTGCAAACGTTGCAACATATCAGCTTGAAGACTTTTTTGAGTTAGCTTTGATGTGAAACGTTAGTGCAGGCAGGTTTTTGATTGGAGTCTTTATAGTGTATGAAACGTGGGATATGCTTCCAAAATGTGGGTCGAAATTGAAGTTTTGATGCTACGTGATTCATGAGATTATGTGTATGAAAATATGTAGGCTAATAGAGTTCATTGGGGATTTTATTTGAACTTTTCGTTGTTAATTTTATTAAGTATGAATTTTTGTGATTAATTAGTGGTTGATAGTGGTCTATTAAATATTAATTAGTGGTTGATATTCAACTCAAGAGTACACAAGAGTAGTTTGTACGAATCTTACATTTTTTTCTTATGTATTCACATTGTTCATAAAAAATATTATGAACACATTGAATGGAAACTGCGTAACTTAGTGAGATAGATACTTTTAAAAATTGTTAGACATTGCCTGTATGTTATTCATATTATGAATAACAATTTTCGTAGAGTGTTTGTTCTACGATAATATGTTATTAATTCTTATTTAAATACACTATAGTGTTATAGTGTTATAGTTATAGTTCTAATATTTTTATGAAAAATGTGAATACATAAGAAAAAAATGTAAGATTCGTACAAACTATAACCTAAAAAAAATATATTTCAATTATTCTCACAAAGGTAGGTACACTCTATTGTATAAAGGAACTGATAAAAATAGAAGATATTGAAATGGCTTTCTATATTTCGTAGAAATAGTATGAACTAAAAGTTACATATACTCAACAGCTTGGACTCTGTTACAAAACGATTCCCATACAACAGAGAGGCTTTCATACACTGGTCGTATAAACCACATTTTCCTATAAAACCATGGTATGGTGACATAATTTTCTATGAACCCTACTGCAAAGACTTACCAGTAAAGTACGAACAAGTATGTAATTATAAAACTAGCTTTATATTTAATTTTACTCAGAAATGTGAAATTAAATTGTTGTGCTTTACGTAATTGGCAACATAAAACCAGGGATACTTGATGTCAAGTGTATAACAAGCCTACTCCGTACTTTGCAAACTTGTACAATTTTTCGTGCCTCATAATAATTTATAAGTTTATGAATATTTACTATTTATTACGGTGTTGGTATGTTATGTTAATGAGTACATACTTACTGAAATAATAACTTGTATACTACACAGTCATATCCTGATTGAATAAGATATGTATAAGACATTTTTCTAGGTTTTTTTTTTCCTAAAAATACATTTTTTACCGAACCGAAACATAAATTCAGTAAACTGCAATTTTCTCTTTTTAATTTGCCTTGGAAAATATTTAAAAAATAAACTTTACAGACTAGTCACGTAATATTATGGCAATTCTGTATCATAGCATTTTATTATGTTTAGCTTATACGAAATAATTTTAAAACCATTGGCAAAAAATATACTGAATAAACTGCGTTTTAAAGACGCCAATTTCCAAATACTAAATCGTCCAAATACTCTCTAATCATAAGATATATCGTATATAAAAGGAATAACTTCACTCAAGTAGGTACGTAGGTTGTTGAAAAATGAAATTTTATGTACCGTCGTTTCGAGATCAGTCTCACGATACTGTTTGAGTTTCAGTTTTATCAGCCCTCGTTAAAGGGAACTGATTACCTTTTGGGCCGTTCCAGGATTTCTTCTCAAATGGTTTTTACCTTTTGAATGTGCTTTGGAAATATTACACTGTATGGAGAGAGGGATAATGTTACCTTTTGTCCTTGTTTTTAAGTAGGTTAGATGGATGTGGAAATTGCTTTTTGTATAATGGGTAATTTTAAAAATGAAGTTGTTAGAAGTGGATATTTTTTGGGTTTTATATTCAAATAATAACATATTTTTCAGACTCTATTATAGCTTTCTATTTGATAAGAATTCAATGTTCTAATAGACAGTTAGTATTGACTATAGAAACTTTAAAAGTTTGTGTATGATTGAAATTAAATTTTTTACTCTTACTTTTCCATGCTAGTTTAAATTTGATTATAGCTAGATCTATTTCACTGATAATATTCAGTAATACTCTTAATTTACTTCTGACACGTTGAAAATTAACTGCGATGCTTCAAGTGAGCGATGATCATCAGAAAAAAATACTATTTTAGTAATTTCGTTAACGATACCGATAGATTTCAATTTTATACCGTGCTAAATTTTATTGTAAAAGGGAATGAAAATGGAGAAACGAAGTTTATTTCATAGATTCCATAAAAACAATAACTGTACGATTTAAACCTCTTAAATAACGATAATATCGTTAATGTGACGATAAAACGCCCTTTCTTCGATTAAGTCGTAAAAACTTGTATTTCACTCTTGGGGTTAAATTGTATCACCGAGTTTAACAATAAATGAGTTTTGGAACTAATAAAATGAATCATTTTTGTCTTCGACGAGTTGGAAACAGTTGTTTTATGTTTTTTCCGGGTTTGGAAATATCCTTAAAAGCTACCGATATTAATTTGAATGTTTTTTTAATGGATAAATTATTATATTGAAGTGTTTATTTGTAGAATGGAAATTAACTTACAAATTCATATTATTTCTAAAAAATAATTCACTAATTCCCATTAAGTACTTAGTTACTAGTAGGAAATAGTAATCAAATGAAAAGTAATACCTAGTTAAAAATCAATTTGCAATAAAAATGATTATTTTTCCGACCCAAATATCGACCAATAGAATTGCACCATTCGACGTCACGTGGTACAACCTACATGGTATTATACTGATAATTTTTTGAAAATTTTCTCTGGTCGTTGACGTCAAACTGACAGGTTCAATTCACTTCATTCATTCGAACAGGAAAAATAATTTCCCGAATACCACACGAGCTTCAAAATTATCTGGCATTTCCCTCAAGGTTCCCTGCAAACAAATAAAGTCGTCAAGTTTTTCAGGAAAATTTTTTAAACCTTAATTAAAAACTTGTTCTTCATTTGTTTGCAACGAACCTATCGGAAAATACCCGATAATTTTGAAGCTCTTGTGGTATTAGTGAAGTGAGAATTATTTTCCAACCCTAAATACTAAGTCATTGACAAAAGCGTGTGAATGTTGATAAAGCTAGATTTATAACGGATTTTCGTCCGCAACCGATATTTTTCATTAAAACATTCGAACATATTGCGGATTTCAAGTTTTATTTGAATTGAGTTTATTTTCCCTGAATTATTACAGAGAAGTGACTCCAATTATGTTGATATGAAAATATGTTTACATAAATACAATCTCAATATTTTATATTGTGACGGAAAATAAAAATAACGAGGTGTATAAAAAATATTGGAAAAAACATATTTAATTACCTACATAATATAGGTGTTTACAATCGTATTATTAACAAATAAAAAAAATACGTGTGGCACTCGAGGACTGCCGCGGTAAAGCTATTGCATAGCATGCCTTCAAGCCACATCTCCGCGTCCGTCGGAGTGGGGAGCGTGAGGTTATTTTCGTTACGGAATTTCTGGATTCGGTCCCCGCGTTCAAGGCCCGCGATAGAAGCTATGCAATAGCTTAAAATACATAGTTTAATAGCTTTTATCTAAAGAAGTCCCTAAATAGTAAATATCCTGCCAATATATTACATCGCCTAATCTAAAGTAAATTAAATTTAAAATTTTAAAATTTAAAATACTTGTACCTACTGTGTGTAAGTTCTAGACCTTACCTCACCTAATTACCTATTTATAAGCTTAAAAACCTTTGGAGGTACTAAAACCTTCACTCCATCACAATTACTATAAGATTTATCAGCGCTATCCATTATCTATTAAAAATAACACCATAGCTTTTCCGAACAATACAATTACTTTAGCCAGAGGATAGCAATTTTGAGGAAATTGAATCGAAGCAAAACTGACTCAGCTGAAACTGCTTTCAGTGGAATGGTGGCTCAATCGGAATCGATTAATTGATGGGTTTTAATAATAATTGGTGTGCCTTAATTTGTATTTTTTAGACAGATTGCAGTCTTTCCTTGAAAACTTATACGTTAATCAGACCTTAGTAGTAATTTCTATACACTGGCATGCTGTGTTGATATAGTGACCGGTTGGCTTGGTTGGTAGTGACCTTGCCTTCCAAGCCAGAAGTCGTGGGTTCGATTCCTACCCAGGGCAAATATTTGTGTGATGAACATAGATGTTTGCTCTGTGTCTAGGTGTTAATTATCTGTATAAGTACTTATTTAAAATGATTATATAATATGTATGTTAATCAGCCATCTAGTTTCCATAACACAAGCGAAAGCTTAGTATGGGATCAGATCGTGCCGTGTGTGACAATTGTTGTGAAATATTTATTTATTACTATTTATTTACCAGGGAGTAATCTCTATACATTTGCCATGCTGTGTTGATATAAGCTACGAATAGAAATCCTTAACTATGCAGTATGCATATTGTTTGAAATTTAATATTAATATATTCATGCAACAAATTATTGGTTTAGTACCTAAGGACATTTTTACATTTTGTTTATTATTATTAATATATAAATACATTATGTACAGTCGAGTCTGGCAGCAAACATGTTATAAAAATATAGAAGATGTCTCTCTAGAGTAATGTAGCCACTGTTGAAAGAATTTTCTATTACAGTGTTGTCTACAGATTACTTTCTATAAAAATACTTTCATACCAAATTAAAGGGCTTTAAAATGTTACAAAAACCTATTAGTATCAAAATATGCTCCTAAAATGGATGATTTCTTGTATTATTTTAACCTTATTACTTGATCCTACAAAAATCGCACTAAAAATACCATTAAAATAAACCATTTAAAAGCGAATGTTCCTTTAGTTTCCTCTCAAGTACTTGAGTAAAGCGACACTGATCGTTGAGAATGGACGCACTCTGTACGATTGTATTGCCAATTTTAATTCAATGGAGTTAAAAAGCTATTGTTATCTTATATTAGATAGCTTTTAAAAGTTAACGAGTTAATATTTTTGTATCAATTGGAGTGTAAAGGTTTATTTGTATTGATTGGTTTGATATAGTAATTTGTTATTTTGGTCAAGTTTTATTTTTAACTAGCTTCCGCCCGCGACTCCGTCCGCGCGGATGTCGGTCTTCGCGTGGATGGTTTATTTCTCCATTTTGAGTAGGTAACTCTGACAATTACATCTTATAAATATCTATTGGACCCAAATACGGCTAGGCCTATAATAATACGCAACGTGTGTTCGCGGTTCTACAGAACAACGTCTATGGATAAAACTGAAAAATTAAGTTTAATTTTTTTTCTACGTATTTTCCCAGAATAAAAAGTATCCTATTTTACGCCCAGGATAATAAGGTATAATTATACCAAGTTTCACCCCCTGCTATTTATTTTTTCAATATTTTCAATGTACAGAATTGACCCTTCTACAGATTTATTGAAGTGAAACTTCTTTATCGGGCTTGGAAAAAATTTAGTGTAACATTTTTTCGTTACGCGCCATCTTGTTTTTATCCTTTACACGCGTGCTGGACGTATTTCTGTAAAGTTGTATGTACATATAATATAATAAACTAGTGGTCCGCCCCGGCTTCGCCCGTGGTACATATTTCGCAATAAAAGGTAGCCTATGTCCTTTTTCGGGTATCAAAATATCTCCTTACCAAATTTCATGCAAATTGGTTAAGTAGTTTAGGCGTGATTGAGTAACAGACAGACAGACAGAGTTACTTCCGCATTTATAATATTAGTATGGATTATTTTTTGAAAAATAAGGTCATAAAGAAGTTTCACTTCTTACGTGTGTACACTAGTACACGCACACATTTTTTATTTTTATATGTATAGATGTTATTGAGATCGACATTGTTAACACTTTTAAAACTCATGTTAGTGTCTTTTTAAAGAGAATTTACACGCATATTACCAAAAAAAATAATTGAATATACCTACTTTATTTGCTTAATATAATTTGTACTATTATTACCTGAGTATATTGTAAGTTCCTTGAGTATTATTGGTTAATGGGAACAATAATTCGAGATCTTCTTGACCATTAAATTAAAGAAATAAAATTTTTAATAAAAGCCTGCATAATTACAAAATTAACGTCGAAAAGGCCTACTCGCTAATAAATAAAACGTATCATAATGAAAGAAAGCATTTCCTTATCCATTGCCATATCTAATATAATCTCAAGTCGAAATGCTTCGCGCGAAACCCAAAGATAAATCGCAAACTCAGCAGGAATCAAAGTAAATCCACTAGCAAGATGTAATTCGGTTATTGCAACGCTTGCATTTTGTACGCTTCGTAATTGATTTGCTTTGGATCGTAAAACTCAAGTGAACTCCAATTTTCGGTGTATATTCTATTTCCTAGATACGGTTTTGATAGAAGTTTTAGCTTACAATTATATTAGAGAAATATGTGAAACAAAATATCAATAAACAATAATATGTTTCATGTTATAAACATAATATTATAGATAAGTAGGTACATATTAAAATCACCCATCACTACATTGTATAAAACAAAGTTGCTTTAAAGTTCAAGCGCTTCCCTATCTAGAATAAAAAAAATGTGTGTCTTTATGCTTAGATTAAAGATCTAAGCATAAAGACACACATTTTTATACAAAATTTTTTACAAATTACGCTACAAAATTTGATGGGATTTTTATTAGATTCAAAGGAAGAGCAGACGAAGCCACGAGTGGATAGCTAGTTTATTAATGATTTGCTATAGAACTAGTCAAAGTGCTTACTATTGATTTATATTTTATATAATGGAGATGCCAGTGAAATTTTCACACAAGATCGGTCAAAATATCTAAAACGAGTTGAAATAAAAAAAGACAAAATTTATATAAGTACCTACCTACCTATGCAAAAAATGAACATCAAAACCAGACAATTCATTGGTACATAATTGCATTAATATTACACTACTTCAGTGACCTTTAACCACATTTAACTAGGTATACTATATACATTTTCAATTCAGTGTGAAGGCTATGCTAAAATCGATAACCTTTCTCACAATATGTTTGAGGAATTGCCTTGTTTCTCTACTAAGATGTATTTCCCAGCGGTTTTGATCTAAATAGATTATACTCTTGACATATATGTATAAACATGTTATAGTAATAGTATAGTAAACTTATTCAGATGGAGTAAAATATAAAAATGTAGAGCTTATAAATTTATAAAGAATAGAAAAAAATCGATCACGAGGCGGGACTCGAACCCGCATCCTTTCGCGCCATTCCGGGGCGGATGCCTGACCAACTCAGCCACTCGTGACCCGCCAAAGCAATCGAATTTATTCTATTCTTTCAGTTTTATGTGTCTGAAGGGACACACCGCGCGCCATCTATTGAGATGATTAACAACCATTTCAACCAATACGAAGCACTTTTCAGTGAATACAATATTGTAGCGATGGAACACGACCTTTTTTGTTGAATTTATATTTTTGGTTTTATGGCATTCAAATGCCTTATAAATATAAATTTATAAATAATAGAAAAAAATCGATCACGAGGCGGGACTCGAACCCGCATCCTTTCGCGCCATTCCGGGGCGGATGCCTGACCAACTCAGCCACTCGTGACCCGCCAAAGCAATCGAATTTATTCTATTCTTTCAGTTTTATGTGTCTGAAGGGACACACCGCGCGCCATCTATTGAGATGATTAACACAATATTGTACAATATTGTATTCACTGAAAAGTGCTTCGTATTGGTTGAAATGGTTGTTAATCATCTCAATAGATGGCGCGCGGTGTGTCCCTTCAGACACATAAAACTGAAAGAATAGAATAAATTCGATTGCTTTGGCGGGTCACGAGTGGCTGAGTTGGTCAGGCATCCGCCCCGGAATGGCGCGAAAGGATGCGGGTTCGAGTCCCGCCTCGTGATCGATTTTTTTTCTATTTTTTTTTTTTTCTATTCTTTATAAATTTATATTTATAAGGCATTTGAATGCCATAAAACCAAAAATATAAATTCAACAAAAAAGGTCGTGTTCCATCGCTACAATATTGTATTCACTGAAAAGTGCTTCGTATTGG
Source organism: Colias eurytheme (assembly GCF_061535395.1). NCBI lineage: Eukaryota > Metazoa > Arthropoda > Insecta > Lepidoptera > Pieridae > Colias > Colias eurytheme. The sequence goes on from NC_143001.1 coordinate 4,765,292, forward strand.
TTGAAATGGTTGTTAATCATCTCAATAGATGGCGCGCGGTGTGTCCCTTCAGACACATAAAACTGAAAGAATAGAATAAATTCGATTGCTTTGGCGGGTCACGAGTGGCTGAGTTGGTCAGGCATCCGCCCCGGAATGGCGCGAAAGGATGCGGGTTCGAGTCCCGCCTCGTGATCGATTTTTTTCTATTCTTTATAAATTTATATTTATAAGGCATTTGAATGCCATAAAACCAAAAATATAAATTCAACAAAAAAGGTCGTGTTCCATCGCTACAATATTGTATTCACTGAAAAGTGCTTCGTATTGGTTGAAATGGTTGTTAATCATCTCAATAGATGGCGCGCGGTGTGTCCCTTCAGACACATAAAACTGAAAGAATAGAATAAATTCGATTGCTTTGGCGGGTCACGAGTGGCTGAGTTGGTCAGGCATCCGCCCCGGAATGGCGCGAAAGGATGCGGGTTCGAGTCCCGCCTCGTGATCGATTTTTTTCTATTCTTTATAAATTTATATTTATAAGGCATTTGAATGCCATAAAACCAAAAATATAAATTCAACAAAAAAGGTCGTGTTCCATCGCTACAATATTGTATTCACTGAAAAGTGCTTCGTATTGGTTGAAATGGTTGTTAATCATCTCAATAGATGGCGCGCGGTGTGTCCCTTCAGACACATAAAACTGAAAGAATAGAATAAATTCGATTGCTTTGGCGGGTCACGAGTGGCTGAGTTGGTCAGGCATCCGCCCCGGAATGGCGCGAAAGGATGCGGGTTCGAGTCCCGCCTCGTGATCGATTTTTTTCTATTCCTTATAAATTTATATTTATAAGGCATTTGAATGCCATAAAACCAAAAATATAAATTCAACAAAAAAGGTCGTGTTCCATCGCTACAATATTGTATTCACTGAAAAGTGCTTCGTATTGGTTGAAATGGTTGTTAATCATCTCAATAGATGGCGCGCGGTGTGTCCCTTCAGACACATAAAACTGAAAGAATAGAATAAATTCGATTGCTTTGGCGGGTCACGAGTGGCTGAGTTGGTCAGGCATCCGCCCCGGAATGGCGCGAAAGGATGCGGGTTCGAGTCCCGCCTCGTGATCGATTTTTTTTCTATTTTTTTTTTTTTCTATTCTTTATAAATTTATATTTATAAGGCATTTGAATGCCATAAAACCAAAAATATAAATTCAACAAAAAAGGTCGTGTTCCATCGCTACAATATTGTATTCACTGAAAAGTGCTTCGTATTGGTTGAAATGGTTGTTAATCATCTCAATAGATGGCGCGCGGTGTGTCCCTTCAGACACATAAAACTGAAAGAATAGAATAAATTCGATTGCTTTGGCGGGTCACGAGTGGCTGAGTTGGTCAGGCATCCGCCCCGGAATGGCGCGAAAGGATGCGGGTTCGAGTCCCGCCTCGTGATCGATTTTTTTCTATTCTTTATAAATTTATATTTATAAGGCATTTGAATGCCATAAAACCAAAAATATAAATTCAACAAAAAAGGTCGTGTTCCATCGCTACAATATTGTATTCACTGAAAAGTGCTTCGTATTGGTTGAAATGGTTGTTAATCATCTCAATAGATGGCGCGCGGTGTGTCCCTTCAGACACATAAAACTGAAAGAATAGAATAAATTCGATTGCTTTGGCGGGTCACGAGTGGCTGAGTTGGTCAGGCATCCGCCCCGGAATGGCGCGAAAGGATGCGGGTTCGAGTCCCGCCTCGTGATCGATTTTTTTCTATTCTTTATAAATTTATATTTATAAGGCATTTGAATGCCATAAAACCAAAAATATAAATTCAATGTAGAGCTTTTTGTTGAATATGCTCGCTATATTATACAGGGTGTCCCACTATCAGTATACTAAGCGCAAAAGGACCTGTTTTGCATACACTGATCACGTAAAAAATACTTAAATAAAAAAATTGTCAATTTTTTTTTCTAAAATTTTCCTTAAAATCCATGTTTTCTTCTCTGACTTCGCGCAGCTGGCATATACCGCTTCGCTAATGTGAGCATTTTATCGATGAAAACATAATCTTAAAAGATAGCTCACATGCGGGTGGCAAAGTTGGGCGGGTTGCTTGTTAGGGGTCTACACATAGTTTTAAGAATACATCTATTTGAAAAAAAAATGCGTCTGGAATTTTTTTATAAATATTTTTTTACGTACTCAGCGTATACAAAACTATAACCTTCTTTGGGCTTAGTATACCAACGGGGGGGCACCCTGTATACCTAGTATTATAATTTTATGAATAACCTCTACGTGAATATAATGTTATTAAACAAGACAGAGCTTTTAAAAGTTATGTAAAACTATTTGATTTTTTTTTTACCGTGCCTACTCATAACTTCGTTACGCATGTTAAATAAAGTTTATTTTATTTATTTCTACAAGAAAATTAACTATTTCTTGACTAAGAGTTATCACTATTAATACATTTCTTAACAGTTTAGTAAATAGCGTTATAAGATTATAAACACAGATGTTCAATAGACTTTTAATCCTGTTACAAGATTGTCTATACTTTTCCACTATAACTTTAAGTTGTAAAAGTATCGCAAATAGAACACTTTACTATTTCTTTTAAAACTGTGAAGCTGCGTGGAATTCTGAGATAAACAGAAGTAGGAAATATTTATTATTGAATTGCTTAAGTTAGCTAGTTCGATAAAAATTTTAGAATATATAAAAAAATAAATTAAAATTTCTTTGTTGAGTACAAAAATTAATACAGTACAATTACAGTGTGGCTCTGTCTTCCTAGCTAGGAAAATCCTGTGTAAAGGAAGACAGTTCCTTCTCAGAGTATTACACATTTACACATACACAATAGCATATAGATACGTATGTATTACACTAGCTGCGCTCCGCGATTTCACCCGCGTGGCTCCGCTTCTGTTGGTCTAAATGTGATGGCCTATAGCCTTCCTCGATAAATGGGCTATCCAACACCGAAAGAATTCAAATCGGACAATCGAAGTAGTTCTTGAGATTAGCGCGTTCAAACAAACAAACAAACTCTTCAGCTTTATAATAATAGTATAGATGTAGTTATATTATAGGTAGTTCTAGAAAAGTGTAGAAAATCTTGTTCTAGTAATATTTAGTAAGTAAAAAAACTTGATCTGTCAAACACTGTATATAAAAAATGCCTTCATTAATTTACAAGACATTTTTCATTTACACTCAATAACATCAACAATAGACACTATTTCAATATGCTAACGAATGACAAATTAGAAAGCTCCAACAAAAATAGTGTATTAATGTTATAATATTGAGTACACTGATTTATCCTTAACATTACTTGTATACCAATCTGTAGAACATGTGTGCGTATGTGCATTAAGTCTACGTATCCACATCCCGTTGATCTGAAAATAATGAAAATTTAAATTAATCGATGAACCAGCGATTCATATTTTCAGGTAACACATCCATCGTCTCACATCAGATATTCATGTACATGCCATTAACTCGACGTTTTCCATTACACGCTGGTTACAAAATTATGTACGATAATTAGCAATCTCGTTCAGTGATGGTAAAGGGTTATACTAGGTATCTTGTTGTCTGATGCAAAAATTATATTTGACAACAAAATATTTAAAGCTATCATTTGTACCTTAAATGTATATTTTTAATTTTTTAGGTTCAAGACTATGTGGCGACCCCGAAATTTTCCTATTTATTTTCGACTAGCTGGCCGCACGCGGCTTTGCCTGTTTTGTCTAATGCTTAACAAATTATATAATACATCTATTAAAAAAACTGCACTCAATATCCGTTGGGTAGTTGCAAAGATCTAAGCATACATAGGGACAGCGGGAAGTGACTTTGTTTTATACTATTTAGCTATTGTTTATCCCTATGCTTTCCATGATACATTTCAAATTCAATGTCTGAGAAATACAGGCTAATTAACCAAACATATTTATAGTAAACCTTTTTTACCCATTAATAAATACAGGCGCTAATCACTACATAGTATAAAACAAAGCCGCTTTCTCTGTCCCTATGTCCCTTTGTATGCTTAAATCTTTAAAACTACGCAACGGATTTTAATGCAGTTTTTTTTAATAGATAGAGTGATTCAAGAGGAAGGTTTTAGTATATAATTTATTAGGTTTTAGACAAAGCGGGCGAAGCCGCGGGCGGTAAGCTAGTATAAGATAAATCTTTAAATATAGTGAATAGTGATGTCGACGAAGTTAACCAGGCGCGTTATTGAGGATAACTCGAAAAATACATATTATATATCAAAATCTAAGGGGAGTCTCATGAGAAACGTTTTCGAATAAACAAATTGGCTTATCCTATAAAAAGTTATGACGTCACATACCTACGTTAAAATATTAGCGGGGTTCACACAGAGCGAGCCTCGAGAAGCAAGCTGCACTTTTTGAATTTTTTGAATTGAAAAGCTCCTTTATTATCTGAAGTCCATTAATTTATATGTCTTGTCGTTGGAAAAAAAATATAAATTAATATTCATTCATTAAACTGTTCTGGAAATACTTTCTCGATATTTTGTCGGTACAGTTAAATTCAAACTTAATGGCGGCTCGGAAGTTAGGTGCGGGTGCGAGTGCGGGTGCGCACAGGTCCCATAACGTCCCGCTAATACCTAAAATTGTTTTCTGCGCACCGTATTTCCGTCCCGTATCCCACGAGAATACAAATATTTAATTAAGTCAATAAGTCAGAACAATAAGAATATCAATGTAGCACCTCTAAGCCTTGTGATTCACATTAAATTCCAATCACAAAGACTACCAGAGATAACAGAAGTCACAAAAGATTCATACGATTTTACCGTTTTAAAAGTCGATACGTCAAGAACTTTTTCGATAGTTAGAAGTCCTAGTTCTGCAGGAAGCAATTAGCACTACAGTTCTATACATATATCACAGGAATAAATGTCCAATACGTCGTTATGTGAGGTTTTTGATTGACGTAATTAATCGTGCTCTTAATCAGTTGTCAAACAAATCATTCATACTTAATGGGTGTTGAAGTGAGTGATATTCGTGATATTATAATATGCTAAGATAATATGTATAATCTTTATAGAACTGTTTTGATGTTATGGAAAATCAAATACAATTAGGTATATCATAAGTAGGTATAATATGTTATGATCAAAGAGCGAAAAAATAGTTCAAAACGCATTGTGATCTAAGTATTTAAAAACCACAACGCGAAATTCGTGTTGTGGCTCTAATGAAAAAGCAGAAACCGCGTTCTGGCGATGAATTAATGCCACGACGCGTTCTGATTATTTTAAGTTGGTATTTGATATTCGCGTTTTGAGCATTAATTGGAATTCGGCACTTGATCATAACATAAACATACAAATTTACTTTTTTTGTAAGCTTAAAAGGTCAACAAATATTATACTTCAACATCAGCTTACCTAGCTTTCAATGTTTTTGAAGTAAATCAATTTGTTTTCTCTAACATCTTGACTTGCTTGTATTATAACACGATCATTTAGGTCGCAAGTCCCTGCTACATTTCAATTTAGCTTATAACGCACTACTGGAGAAATACAGTCTCCTTTTCTCTTGAATTGTTTGCTGAATTATAATATAATCTTATCTCTCGGTCTATATAATTTTATTTTTATTGATTCAGACGCCTAAATACTAATGGTATATTCATAGGCCTCAACAAACTTAATGTTTTCGCACTAACAAAAAACACGAGATATTTGATACGTTTTCTGGTGTTTTTTGTCTGGCAAATTTTAAGGCTTCTATTCTATACTGTCTCTTTATAATAAATACCTATACTTAGGTTATTAACAACACATATACCTACCATGGAGGGATTTGTGAAGTCTGTACTGGAACATCGTTTGACAACAAAAAAGATAAATTCGCGTGGAAATTATTATATCCATACTAATATTATAAATGCGAAAGTAACTCTGTCTGTCTGTCTGTTATTCAATCATGCCTTAACTACTGAACCAATTTGCATGAAATTTGGTATGGAAATATTTTGATACCCGGGAAAGGACATAGACTACTTTTTATCCCGGGAAAATGAATCCCGGAAATCCCACGGGAACGGGAACTATGCGGGTTTTTTTTTACTGCGCGGGCGAAGCCGCGGGCGGAAAGCTAGTATTTCATATGTACAAGTTTGTAACAATCTCATTATGTGTTTGAAAATTCAGATGAATTATCAAAAAGCGCTACAAAGGGTTTATTTAACTATTCAAAGGTCAAAGGTCGTTAAGTCAAGGGTCCAAAGCATGTCCAAATGGAGACATTTACATACGAAGTCTAAAAGATACATAGAGTACGTAGGGTAAAAATATATTATTTGAAAATCCTTCTAATTCATGATAGGCTAGAAAATATAGAAATATTTTGGAAATTGTAGTCTTGTTTATTTCTATCTGTTTATTGTACACATTGCATCCCAGCATAATCTTTAAAGTATAGCTGCGCTTCGCGGTTTCACCCGTGTGGCTCCGCTCCTATTGGTCTTAGCGTAATTATATAATTATATAGCCTATAGCCTTTCTCAATAAATGGGCTATCTAACACGGAAATAATTTTTAAAATCGGACCAGTTGTTCCTGAGATTAGCGTGTTCACACAAACAAACAAACAAACTCTTCAGCTTTATAATATTAAGTACAGATTTTACATGAGATGCTTTTGCTGTGAGTTTTTGGATGTTGAAAGGAACTCAATGCATTGTGTACTCGTTCATCATCATCAGGAGTCAGGCACAGGAGTCTTCTATGAGGGTACAGACTACAGGACATAATCCACCACGCTGGCCAAGTGCGGGTTGGTGGATGTCACATGTCGTCGAACTTTTCGATTCTTCTTCGTGTCAGTTTCCTTACTGTAATCGATATGAAGTCCAAAGTCCTCACCACTGAGCCACCAATGCTTTTTAAAAGCGAACTGACTTGTTACTATGCCAGAAAAGAAATTTCAATACTAGTATGATGGAAAAGCAAGGTATAGGTACAATTTGCCCTTGCTTTACCATTATGCAAATTACTAGCTTACCGCACGCGGCTTCGCCAGCTTTTTCTTAAACCTAATAAATTATATTGTAAAACCTACCTCTTGAATCCATCTGTTGAAAAAATCTGCTGAAAAAACCGCATCAAAATCCGTTGCGTAGTTTTAAAGATTTAAGCATGCAAAGGGACATAGGGACAGAGAAAGTGACTTTGTTTTATACTATGCAGTGATAATGCATTTAATAATTATATATAAGGATGAGGTGAATATTTAAATAAATGCTGCTAAGATAACCTCCACATACGTAACAATTATTATAAACTGGCTAGATGCCAGGCTCGGGAATAATCCATATTAAGGGTTTATTCTATCTTGAAAGCTTTCACTGCGTATAATCCAATTTAACTCGAATGGATTGTAACGTATCTCAGCTATGTCCTAACCCAATATATTATTAGTATTACTAAAGAATATAGATGTAGTTGTTGATGCAATTAAGAATGAACCTGGAGATTTATTGAATTTCTTTATGTCATTCGTTTTGATGATTATCACAGAGCTATTTTTCCTCTGTGTCGACATTAAATACAATGTTCAATTCAATGTTAAATAAATGCTGTATATACCTGTAATTAATAGTCGATTTAGAATAAGATTTAATGTAAAAATTCAAATAAGATAACAAATTGAGCTACTGTTCGTACCTACGTCTTTAAATAAATTAATAAATAAATGAACTCTTTCCAATTATTTACGTTATTCCTTTCGTCTGAATTTTACATAATACTCACAGATACGTTTTTTATAATAACCTTAAACTATTTATGACTTTTAACAGATCAAAAATTGCTTAATATACGGGATTTTGGAAACAATTAGGAGTACGGTAACATCAGCTTCATCTGTGTATGTAACTGACTCCTATAATCTCGATTTTGATCCACTTTTAACGGACAGATTTAAACTTTTAACACTTAACAAGGATCGGTGACAAAATAACAATTTCATGAGTTTCTAACTCAAGCCCCGGAACCACAGACACAATAGAAAATCTATTGTGTCTGGGACCGATCGGGCCGCTCGGGGCTCAATGTTTAGAACTCTTTTTGAACTACATTAATTAATGATTATGAATTTTTTGAATATTTACAAACCCATGAGATTTGCCCGTTCATATTTTTTTAGCATTGAATACTCTTTCTTACTACACAGATGATTAACTCTAGTAAATCTTAGTCTGTATTTACTAATACAATACTTACTCGAGGTCACGGTTCCAACCAACGCCGGGGCCGCGAATAGGTCAAGTGCTAGCACAAAAGAGCAAAGGTAAGAGTTAAACTACGGTTGTTTTTATATGGAACATTTTGCGGCTTTGTATGCAAGACTTTGATGCTGATAAAAGTTTAAACAACATCGCAAAAAGTAAAATGTCATGAAGTGGAAAAAAACACACACAAAGACGGCGTATATTGAAAATAAAGTAAATTTTTTTTCATCAGAGATAGTCTATAAATATAAAACTCAAAGGTGACTGATATAGTGATCTATCAACGCACAGCCCAAACCACTGGACGTATCGGGCTGAAATTTGGCATGCAGGTAGATGTTAGGACGTAGGCATCCGCTAAGAAAGGATTTCCCGAAATTCTTGCGGGAACGGGGAAAAACGGGGATGCACGTACAAAGTCGTGGGCGGAAGCTAGTTTTATATAAAATTGATTGATGTCAATGTTAGCATTCAAAGCGCATTTAACCACCAGTTCATGAGGAATGCGCATGACACATAAGCATGCGGCATGAGCATACGACACGAGTATGAGGCATGAGCATGCGGCATGAGCATGAGGTTTCCAGGTAACAAAAGTACTATGTACATACATTCAAATTTGCGCGTTTATATCCATAATCCCTCAGTCCCCGAATCACAGACACAATAGAAAATCTATTGTGTCGCGGCCCGATCGGGCCGCTCGGTGGTCAATGGGTTAACAATATTTCAATTTTTTTTTTTTTTTAATGCTATTGGATAGCAAACGAGCAGACGCGTCGCCTGGTGTTAAGCGATACACGCCGCCCATAAGCATCCACTCCACTGGGAAGTGGATGTGTTGCTGTCCACAAGGAAGGAGTTAGGTAGAAGGGGCGAGGATGGGAGGGAATGAGGATAGGGAAGGAGAGGATGGGTAGGGGATGGGAAGGGATGTGGGCCTCCGGACCCCTCACTTACCGTACGGAACGCGACAGTAAACTGTCACTATGGCGCCGATATTCTGTGAGGGTGTGGTACCTTCCCCGGTGCGAGCGTGGCCCAATTCGTGCCGAAGCATGCTCGACTCGTCAATTATATTCAACGCCTCCATGCATGTGTAACGTTTATTAGTTATTACTTATTACATTAAAAAAGAACATTTAACAATTAAAAATGTAATTTTATTCCCTAACAAACTTAAAAACGTAATACAAATTACAAGAATATGTGGAACGGACGCGGCAATTCTTTGACAAATTCACAGTTATCTATTTGTACAATGTACATACGACTGCATACTTTGTACCTACTATTTGTACGTACTACGTTATCACGCTACCAAAGTTACGGCTTACTTGCTTTGTAATGAAATTCTGGAGAATTCACTTTTACAACGTAAACATGACAGACATCCGGACAAAAGAGTCGCTCGCTTTGTGGATACCACTGTTTGTTTAGATTCAATTAGATGTAGGACATTTTTCCATTGAAAAATTTATTTTGGTATTAATGACGCTTATATTATGTTGTATCAGTACAGTAGATTTTCAGTAAGAATGTATATGGGTGTGTGATTGTTAAAATAAATATAATATGAAATTGGATACAGTACAAATAAATGTGATTATGTATTGATTGATATAGTGTATAAAAATACAAGATGAAAAAAATATGTTTAGTACAAAAGTATTATCTTACTGTACCTCGCGACCCGCCGCATTGCTCCGCTCCTGTTGGTCTTAGCGTGATGATATTATAATAGCCTTCCTCGATAAATGGGCTATCTGACAACGAAATACATTTTCAAATCGGACTAGTAGTTCCTGAGATTAGCGCGTTCAAACAAACTAACAAACAAACTCTTCAGCTTTATGATATTAGTATAGAATATAGATTATCATACTTTGTATAATCATTATGCAGCACGTTTTAATTTTATTGAAACTTACGGCTGTAGCTTTAATATAATTTCAGTATATTACTAGCGGTCCGCCCCGGCTTCGCCCGTGGTACATATTTACGTTTTCTCTACATAAAAACCATCCTCGTACTTCAAGGAATGTAATAAAAAAAGAATTATCGAAATCGGTTCAGCCGTTCTCGAGTTATGCGCTTACCAACACATTTTGCGATTCATTTTTATATATAAGAAGAAGAAGACTAGCGGTCCGCCCCGGCTTCGCCCGTGGTACATAATATTTACGTTTTCTCTACATAAGAACCATCCTCGTACTTCAAGGAATATAATAAAAAAAGAATTATCGAAATCGGTTCAGCCGTTCTCGAGTTATGCGCTTACCAACACATTTTGCGATTCATTTTTATATATAAGATTATATATTTACACGTATAACAATATATTTTTCCTCAAGGAAATGGAAGCGAGTAAGTACTTATCAAAAGAAAAAATACAGTCTACAGGAAAATTTTCGAATCACTTCCCCGAACAGTTAAATCTCACGAACATAATATAACAAGGGCGCCAAATTTTTACGTTTTACGTCAATGGATCGTGAAAACAGTTAATTGTAACAAAAGATTTGAAAACAATGAAAAATTAAGGTCAGTGCTAAGCCTCTTATAAGTGAAAGGCTGTGGTTTAATATTGGCCAAATATTCGTACAAAGGCTACAACTGCGTTTGCAAATAATAAGTGTATTGCACGCCTCATAAGCGAAGCGTTGAGGTGGGTACTGTCACTTCGCGCAAAACATCTGATTTTTCAAACTTAAAATGTCTTTATGTATTTACATTGCACTTGTAAGATAATACATACACACATATTAATAAAAAACACTATTTTTAACATTCATGATATTTTTGATGTCATTTTTGTTATTTAAACTAGTTAAAAAACAGTTTAAAAAAGTTCTGTCTTGGACATCCGTGTGTCTGTATGTGCGGAGGATTATAGCGACCGAAATACTTTACTAATCGAGTCTTTTTTTTTCTCTTACGCTTGAGTATGCTCAGGAATAGAACCTTTTTCAGGGTCTGATTCGATGTGGTTTAATTGTTATTAAATAAACAAAAATAATAATTAATAAATAATTATTAAAAAAAATTATGAGGCGTGCACTTTTGGATTTTCCAAACTATTTTTGAAGTCTATCTACCATTATAGGACGAAGTTATTAGAGCATTAAATAGCGCTAAATGGGAACGGGAAAATAACTGTTTGGAAATATTATAAAGAGAAAAGGTTGTTATATTTTGTTTGTATTTTTGATTTTGTTTGAAAGCTGCATATTAACAGAGTAACATAAATATTATTTTTTTTCCAGGGCAACGCTGGTGAAGCCGAGACAAGCAGCTAGTTGAATAATACCAAAAGAAATTTTTCGCTCAATACACATACGTCTCTTGTCATAGTAAATTCATAATTGACTACCTTATAAAGTGAAGTCCCGTGTCCCCTAGTGGGGTAAGGGTCAGACATCAGTTTCACTGGTCGATTTTCTATAGGGACAAGTAGGTGATCAGCCTTCTGTGTCCTGCCAGACCGAGACACTTTTTTTGTCTTCGTCTTCACCGGGAATCGAACCCAGTACTCCTCGGTTCTACGCTCACGCGTCAACCACTGTTCCAAGGAGGCGGACGTAAACTACTTTATATTAGGTTCATAGTAAATTACTATTTGACTTCCCTGATCCCAAAACCTCTTTACCTGGAAGTATGCGACTTACGGAAGTATGTTACCTTTGATAAAAATCCGCAATTAGTTACTTGGTGTAAATAAATTTTGTATCAAATAAAAATATATTTTTTTGTACTTAAGGGGTTTTGATACAACCTATTTAAGGTATTTCTACTATCAGTAGGCTTATGTGACATAGACCAAACGAAAGAGGACGTTTTTATCAGTATAGATGGCCAGAAAACAAAAAATGGCCATTTTTGCACTTACGAGGTATATACCAAACACCACGTCTATTACGTGACCCTCATATTTATATCTTGATACAGTAACTAACGAGTTTCTTACACATTTTCGTTAGATGAGACGTGATAAAGTCGTAGTGCCATATCACACTAGCGGATTGCGAGCGGTTTCAAAGCGGAGCGGGTGCGCAACGAATACGTTGCGGGCGCGCAACGAACACGCCGCGGTTGCGCAGCGAATTCGTTGCGGACGCGTCATTTTGTATACTCTCGCACAAAAGCCAGCCCTTCCGCCTTGCCTAACTTCCATTCAATATTTCCATCGTTTCTGTAGCACTCAATTTTTTAACCGTACTGTGGAAATGCACTTACTTAACAGTTAACTAAAGATGTAATAACAACTGGAGTTGTTAAAAAAAGGTGCTATAAAATTGAATTACTAGGACTTTTAGAATGTACCATACATTCCAAAAGTATGTAACGACTGACCAGTATAATCTCTCCCATAGCAACGTATGTTATAAAGAGATTTTGTGAACCTAATTATGAGCAAAGTGATAGTGAGTTGCTGGTTGCTTGATAAAATTTTCTATTCACTGCTATTTATCTAATAATAAGATAGCCCTGTTTTAGTTAACCCTTAACACGGCAAGCCCTGAAATAATGTACCCAGATTGACCTGAATTGGTTTTAGTGATAGTTATTGATTAAAAAATACTATAGTAGAGAAAAAAATAAAACAAATTTTCTGTAAGTAAGTTTTTCAGGATGTCCGTTAAAACGGCCTTTGCCAAGAACCCCGTCTTCATTGCTGTCTCAAAAAACGGACAACGCTGTCATACAGCTTATAAAATTAGAATGAAAAAAAATAAAATTCACCTAATTTATCTCAATTGAAAACAATTTCAAGTAGCATTTTATTGGTTTTATTGTATCATAGTATTTTCACTATCTATTATAACAAAAAATTCTTCAATATTAACTAAATACCTAACAAATGATAATGGAGCCCTCTCGAGCTCAATCACACTATTTAGTTGTGTGGAATGTTAAATAACATTTATTATTTCGTGTCAAGCAACCTTTGGTTTCATATGATACAAATAATAATAGTTTTTCTAAATGTGAAGTGATATTTGGCCGATGATTAGGACATTTAGACGAAATGCATGTGGAGGTCGAGGAACTCCCGGTTCTATTGTCGATCCAACAGAACTGGTCTTAGATTATATTCATCATTTTGAACTTAATTAAAAATAATTCTACATATAATTAAAGACTATTAAGAAAGAAATTCCCATAAAAGTGATATTTTATTAAAGTACGAATCATGGCAACGTCCGTTTCTTGGGACATGCCAATGGGTTCTTAGTTACCTGTATCTACGGCACTGTCCCAAAAAACGGACCAGCTATATTTCGAATATTTTGTCATAGAATTATTTGAATATTTCATAATCTTTAGAGCAAAAACAACAGTTTATCTCACCTGAAAGTTAAATCAATAGCAATCAAACATGGAAACTATTTCATTAAAGCTATTATTGACCAGAAACACAAACCATCACTAATTCCGGGAATCCCTAAATTCAACAGTCACCTAGCACACGAACGAAATGTTCTCTATAATTGGCATGTAGGAGAAAAATAAAGGATTGTTATCGTACTTTCTCCAACGTAGACAATTTTCTAGATTTTTTGGAACGTTCAAGATTTACACGGCAATAAGTACATGTACTAAAAAAGTGACAGAAAAGCTTTAAGGGTTAAGGAGCTTTAACATTTATTTCACTAATGAACTTTCTTAATGAGCAATTAAGTTATCTGATTGCATTTCGACCAAGATTTAATAGATAAAACAATACCCTAAACATTAACATGTTATGAAACTCGTAAAAAATAATGATCTCATAATTATTATACTATCACAAGTTATAAGTAACAACCAGCACGGATTCCATTTTGTTAATGAGTGTACATGACTGCGACGTAAACGTTGCGCATCTGCCACGCGTCCGCAACGAATTCGCTGCGCAACCGCAACGTATTCGTTGCGCACCCGCTCCGCTTTGAAACCGCTCGCAATCCGCTAGTGTGATATGTCACTTAGTGATAAATAAATGACAATTCGTAATTAAGTAGTTTGTAGATAATGAAAGTTTAAGAGATAGATAAAAATTCAAATATGTAACGTTACTTATTTGTATACCTGTATCTAATTGTTACTAATAATTATAATTATTGTGTGTACATGGTTCTAAAATAAAGTTTGCATTGTTTTCATCAATAGTTTTTTTCTCTTAGTATTTTGTTTTAAGATTACAAATAAATCTCATCGTAAGGCCAACTATTTTTCAATTTATGAAAATATTTTTAAATAATATCAACGCGAATGTATCAATATCTATTTTACACATTCCTTATAATTTAGTCCAGGAAAACGAAAGTTTTAACCCACCTACGTTCTTCTGAAAAAACGAAGTCAAATACCAAACGGAAAATCAAAGTGTTCTAAACAAGCTACCCACGTCATTCTCAGCCTTTGAATTTATTCCAACCGTGTCGTTTCCTACAATATGGCCTTTTATCTTTAAATTCTAAAACCCAAGATATGTTTTGTTTTGGTGGAATAATTTACTCGAAATCTTGCATTTTGTATGACTTTTGAAAAATTTGACATTAATTGAACACACTATGTAAACGATTATACAAACACGCAAACAGTCATAAAATTCCGTAGTATACTGATAGTAACTACTAACTTATATTGTAGCAAACCTTCTATACTAATATTATAAAGCTGAAGAGTTTGTTTGTTTAAACGCGCTAATCTCAGGAACTACTGGTTCGATTTGAAAAATTCTTTCGGTATTAAGCTTAATTAATTAATTCATATTAATTAATATTCTTAGATAGCCCATTTATCGAAGAAGGCAATAAATCATCTCGCTAAGACAAATAGGAGCGGAGCACTGCAGGTTAAACCACGGAGCACAGCTAGTTAAAAATAAAATTAAGGATTTAAAGTTATTCAAACGCAACTAATACATTTCATATAGCAAATTTTTCCAAATCAACATTAGTCGAAATCAAAATTAGTAATTGTTCCTATAACAATTTTGATAATAAATAACTTCAATACCATTGAAACAGAACACCCATCCTTCACATTCAATGAATCGTGAGTAATAAATTAAAAATTCTTTCCAATACCTTTGCTTGTGAACAATTGTGGAATCGATGATGATAGATAGGCCGCGGTTTTATTTTTACTGAAAGCCTTTTAGGGTATTTTAATAAATGCTTGTGTTTGTATAAATAGTTTGTTTTGTGTACATAAAATGTGTGGAAAATGTACCTATTGGGTAGAAGTGTGTTAATATTCTGTTCAAATTGTTATTTTCATTTACACATTTATTCATTGCCAATTATTAACTTTAACTATAAACTAATTTATTAAATAACATTGGTCGTTATTTTATATCACCACATTATAAAACAGAAAATTGATGTTTTTAAGAAAGTGTCATACCGAAAACGTAGCCTATTTAACACTTTTTGATATTATTTTTCATATATCGTCATCTAAACTAACAGATAAGCTAAACATAACCTATCCAGAAGCTGAGAAAGCAGTCACGAATCTTTAGCTATTAGTGATTAATTTTCATTTTATCTGACGGATAGAAACATATCCAGAAACTTATATTAGTGACATTCAAGCACTATGTCATTGTGAAAATCCACCGTTATAATCCTAAAACAGATTCTATAGTTTTATAAATTATAATAGAATTAGGCGGTAAACCCAGTACTTAAGGCGCTAAAGTTTCTAACCGCTACATTAACGAGGCGTTATAATATTAATATGATTATCAAGCTCGCATGTTTCTTTATAATTAACATGTAGGGCTAAGTGCGGGTTTGATATTTAGTTTTATAGCATTTAATTGATTTATTAATGAAAAATTCTTTAAAAGTTAGAATAAAATCTGTCGTGTAATTTTGTAATTAAATTGTAATACTGACATTATTAAAAAGATCAACTAAGTATGGAGTTTCTTGCCGGTTCTTCTCCATAGATACTGCTTTCCGAATCGGTGGTAAATGTTAAAAATATGTAAAAATATGACATTTCAAAGGTGCTTCTCGAAGAGGTCTAATTGAATAAATAAATGTTTGAGTTTGAGTTTGATTCGAACCCGCGTCTTTCTGCAATTCCGGGGCGACGCCGACGCCTAGCCATCTATCGGCTAAGCATTACCTAAAATTTTCAACAACATTTCATTTATTTTGACGATGCGGTTGGCGCAGTGGTAAAGGCGCAGTGGGCCTACTGAGACGACAGTCCCGGGTTCGATCCCCGGTCAGGGCAAATATTTGTGTGATGAACTCAATTATTTGTTCTTGGGTCTGGGTGTTATTATCTTTATATATGTATTTATTAAATATTATATTTATCGTCACCTGGTAACCACAACACCAGCCTTAATTGAGCTTACTGTGCAGTGGGACAAGGTCGATTTGTGTAATAATGTCCTATAATATTTATTATTTATTTATTTATGTGTGCGGGTTGGTAAATGTTACATACAGTTGAAATCATTACTTTACTTTATAAATAGGTAGCTATACTTATAATATAACCACAGTATTACAATATTATTTCCTACAGTAAGGAATCGCCTTTGATGTCGCGCGATGCCGCCGCCAGCGTAGGTACTTACGCTGCCACACGAAAATACGCTAGGGTTGCAACAAATGGGAAATAAAACAATTTTGATTATTAATATTATGATGAAATCATTTATTCACATTTATTCACATTCAATATAATTGCGATTATTAAATCTGATGTAATTATTTGTTTTCATAAATATATAATTACAGATATTGCACTGCTAAATATTATTTACGTGGACACTTTATTTTTGGATGTTCTTAATTGTATATTATACCATTTAACTAAGTAATGCATTCGCATTGGGATGTACAATCTGATTAGAAAATAATGAGGACAACATATACATAGCTTTGATTTTAATTCAACAAATACAATTAATACAATCTTTCTGAAATATTGTTTCCTTTTGGGATTTCAATGTAGATTTACATCCGTAAACGGAACAGTTTTTGCGCGTCATAATAGAATATGTAAGTACCTATGTATAATAAAATTATTACACAAAAAATACGACTGCGTCGTCCTTTCGCGATAGTTAATGCAAACTCAGCGTGATTGCATTAAGCGGCCCGCGTCGCCCGACCCCCCGCCAGTTCCCCTCCGTTTCTCTGCACAAGTACATTCGTCGCCATACTGTAGGATGGTAATACTGTGATATAACGATGTTTATTTGAACGCACTATTGCTTACTGGAACGATATCAAAGATTTTTTCACCGATCTTTTTGTACATGATCCTTGAAAGCTATTATTTGTATAATACTAGCGGTCCGCCCCGGCTTCGCCCGTGATATATATTTACGTTTTCTATACTATCCTCGTACTTCAAGGAATATAATAAAAAAGAAATATCGAAATCGGTTCAGCCGTTCAAGCGTGATGCCGTGACAACGCGAAACGGGTTTAATTTTTATATATATAGATTATGTACATAATATGTAGGTACGTGGCATCACTAGTCTTTATATATAAAAATGAATCGCAAAATGTGTTGGTAAGCGCATAACTCGAGAACGGCTGAACCGATTTCGATAATTCTTTTTTTATTATATTCCTTGAAGTACGAGGATGGTTCTTATGTAGAGAAAACGTAAACATGTACCACGGGCGAAGCCGGGGCGGACCGCTAGTAATTAATATATTTTGCAATACTAAAAAATAGTATTATAATAAATACTACAGCTGTGAAATATTTGTCGTATTTGAATATGTTTCTAGGTGTCGGAAACACCTTTGAAACTATTTGCTGCAGAACGTAGTATGTAGATTATGACCTAGAATTACGTGGGTTTTTTTGATTTACTTACCAGTATAATTTATATAAAATATCATCGTAAAAACTTACGTATTTAGTATAAATTATGTGAGAAAGATGATCTACTCAAAGTTTTTTTTTATTTACCTGTGTTTTTATAAGATCTAACAGACTATATTTTATTACAACAGTTTATTTCTTAAAAATAGAGAGTAAGCTAAAGTTGGTATAAAAAAGTCGCTAAAAGTCGTTAAATATATTTTTACAATGAGAAGTTTAAAAAAATAAATAAGATATCAATTCATTTTGTTATCATTAATTAATAATTCTACTAATATTACTTACCATCTCCAATAATGTCATCGATATTAAAATGTCCTTACATTTTGATCTTAATAATAATAATAATAAGGGCGTAGGGATGTGACGACCCCATCGCCCGCGGTTGAAATATCTGTTGTCTACGTGACAACAGATATTCCACCCGTGCAATCAGTCAACCCGCAGGACACCTTGTGGCGGGGTGTCGGGGAGTAGCGACCCCGCGGGAACCGAGTGCTCCCGGGGGAGGCCCCTGTCTTCATCTCCGGCTCGCCTTCACCGGCCGGTCGGAGTGAAGCCTGACGAGGACAGGACCCCCACCTCTGGCTTGCCTTAACCGGCCGGCCAGAGTGGAGTCGCGAGAGCTTTTAGCTCGAAGGGTGGATGCGAATCGTAAGTGGCGAGTGGGCACGTGATGCTGGACCCTCAGGGAGCGCGTGATCGTAGTTGAAAGTCCAGGGACGCCTCTCCACCCTTAGCTGCTCACAATATGTTGCCCCCTTGTCGCACTATTGCAGCGACTTATTTCGGGGGCCCATACAGTGAGAGGGCGAGTCACCACCTGCCAACATATTTTTACTTTCTTTTAGTAGAAAGGCAGGTGCCATAGTTTCCCATAGTCCCCAATACCAGCCCATTTAGCATCCCAATCCATAGCCCAATTATTAAATTTCCATACCCTGCAATAGTCCTACATCGGCCGCGGACTGCCTAGGGCTGTATCTCTATAGTGCAGTCATGGGCAGGCTGCGGCTGGTGTCCCACAACACATTAAAATTCTCGAAAGGGCCTCTGCGTGTTGGATCCGTGTCCCCACGTAAGCCTTCCAAAGATCCGGGTACCGTCCTTCTGGTGGTACCCGAGTATTATGGAGATGAGAAACATAATAATAATTTTGCTGCATTTACTTGGCTTCCGCCCGTAAATGTGGCTGCTACCAGCATTTATGCTGAGATATAAATACGCAAATAAAAATAATAATAATAAAGGCGTAGGGATGTGACGACCCCATCGCCCCCGGATGGCATATCTACAATAGATATCCCAACCGTGCAGTCAGTCACCCCGCAGGGCACCTTGTGGCGAGGTGTCGGGGAGTAGCGACCCCGCGGGAACCGAGCGCTCCCGGGGGAGGCCCCTGTCCTCACCTCTGGACTGTCCCGGTGGCAGTTCGGAGTGAACAATGACGAGGTTCAGGATCCCCCACCTCTGGCTTGCCTTTGTTGGCCGTCCAGAGTGGAGCCGCCAGAGCTATATGCTCGGGGGTGGAAGTGTCTAATGGTGTAATAGCGGGGAAACCCGCTCCGGGCCCGCGGGCCCGCGATGGTGAAACCGGTGCCGCACCTCTCTACACCCCTAGCCGTTCAGCTGATGTTGCCCCCTTGTTGCCATTATCGGTAACCTTTTTGGGAGCCCATCGACCGAACTGGCGAGTCACCGTCTGCCATAATTTTCAATTTTTAATATTGAAAAGGCAGACGTCCATAGTCCCCATAGACCCAATATACCAGTCCATCTAACACCCCCTTCCATAACCCAGATTTATTCATTTCCATTTTTTCTGCAATAGTCCTACATTGGCCGCGGACTGCCCAGGGCTGTATCTCTATAGTGCAGTCATGGGCAGGCTGCGGCTGGTGTCCCACAACACATTAAATTCTCTAAAGGGCCTCTGCGTGTTGGACCTGTGTCCCCACGTAAGCCTTCCAAAGGACCGGGTATCTTCCTTTTGGTGGTACCCGTGTATTATGGAGAGAGACATAATAATAATAATTTATTTATTGATAAGACATCATAGGTCCACTTGTTAGTAATTTCTTAATTACTATGTTAGTACATTACATTAATTATTTAAATACATATTATCATTTTACAATTTACCATTTATATAATGTCATTTTATTTTTATTGATATAGGATGTGTGTACTTGCTCGCAATGGTGCAAGTACACACAATCATATCTGTCTGCGATCATTTTTAGAGCAGTGTTGGTACTGCCCCGCACCCGGCGCACCAGAGATGTACATCTCTTCCGTATTATACTATAAAAGCAATCTACCCGAGCTTCAGCAAACATCCCTGATGCGCTACAGTGGCGAGGCAGCCCCATCAGCGCTCTGAATGCGTTGTTATATTGAATACGCAGAGCATTGTATGCCCGACGACCATAGTTATACCAGAGGCTGCACGTGTAGAAATTAGAGCAATATGCTCTGAATAGTGTTAATTTCACTTCAGTGGAACAACGAGCAAACCTCCTGGCCACCATGTTCGCACGGACCGACAATGCTCTACGCTCCCTCTCTATGTCAGCATTATCCTTCAAGTCAGATGTCAGTATATGGCCAAGATATTTATATTCATTGACTCTTTTTAAAACAAGCCCATTCAGAGTGATTGGAGGCATTGACCGGGGTGATTTCCGGCCTGCCTCGAAAACCATAACCTCACTTTTACATGCGTTATAGAGCAAGCCATGACCATCGGCATACCTTTCACATATAGTAATCAACTTACGGAGCCCACATGCTGACGCGCTCAATAAGACCATGTCATCTGCATAGCTAATATTATTGACACAAGTGTCATCAATATGACACCCAATATGAGTGTTGCTAAGTTCAACAATAAGTGCATTAATGTACAAGTTAAAGAGTGTTGGAGAAGTCAACCCTCCTTGTCTTACCCCACATTCAAGTTTAAATGTGTCCGAATGAACACCAGCCCAACGAACTGTATTGGCCTGGTTACCATACCAAAACTGTAAAATCCTGATCAATTCAGGAGACAAGTGGTAATCTCTAAGCTTCCTCCATAAGACCTCATATGACACCCGGTCAAATGCCTTAGACAGGTCCAGAAAGCAGGCATAGATTGGGGTTTGCTTTGATGTATAGTACCTGATGACATGTTTTAAGCACAGGACAGCATTTTCAGTGCCTAGTCCGGCTCGAAAACCGAACTGGTTATCATGTAGATTTATAGAGGTTTTTAAAAGCGGTTCAAGCATCCCATCAAAGACCTTGGCAATCACCGTAGCCAGTGAAATGGGTCGGTAATTGCCCTTGTCTGTGAGATCGCCGGTTTTATTTTTTACAATTGGTACAACTACTGTCTTCATCATGTCATAAGGCAGGTAAGAATGACTGATACATAAATTGAACAGTAAAGCAAGTACACGCGACATGTGGGGTCCAGCATAGCGCAGATGCTCGATGCTGAGACCATCATGACCAGGTGATTTCCCTCGAGTTACGCAGTTTATTCTATTTTGAATATCTTTATCAGTGAACCGAATAGTAATATCATCGGAGGTCTCAGCATCCGGCACCTCTTCACATGAAGCCACTTGCAAAGGTTTTACAGAAAAATGACATTTAAAGATATGGGCAATTTCATGTGGATCACTACAACCTTCAATAGAAGCAGGAAGGCTTGGCTTTGCACTTAACTTATTTGTTGCCTTCCAAAAACTATGAAAATCTTTGTTAGTATTATGTGTTGCTAAAATATCCATTTTGATTTTTTCTTCATTATTTTGACACCATCTTAAACGTGATTTAAATATGCGTTTGGTTTCACGCATTTCATCATATATTCTACCAAATTGTGGTTGACCCATGTCTAACCAGATTTGCAAGGCAGACCTAGCCTTCCTATATGCTGGAGCCACATGTCGGTTCCACCCCACAACTCTTTTTCTCCTACAGGTATGCCTATGGTCATCACTACTACTAATAGCGGAGTCACATAATATTGATATAATTTTGTTATACATATTATCTAATAATTTTCTATGTTCCATGTCATTACAATGCTTATTACAACACAAATTTAATACATCAGGAAAAGATAACAATTTCAATTTATCATTACAATTTTTGTTATACATTTTTATTTGTTCAGTATTCCGTTCCCCCCATACAATTTTATTAAAAGGAAGAAATGTCCTTGATATCTTCACATTTACAGACCCCAAGTCACATTCAAGAATCAAAGGAAAGTGATCAGACCAGAAACTATCATACTGTATATAACAATGTCTTATTGTAAGCTTAGTTGCTTGTGTCACCA
This sequence comes from Colias eurytheme, assembly GCF_061535395.1. Lineage (NCBI taxonomy): Eukaryota > Metazoa > Arthropoda > Insecta > Lepidoptera > Pieridae > Colias > Colias eurytheme. The sequence goes on from NC_143001.1 coordinate 4,787,775, forward strand.
AGCAATGGTCTAGCCATCTCTTACTACCATGGCTATCACTAATAAAAGTAAAGGAACCAGAATTTAATCCTAATAATTCAATGTCAATACAATGCCATTTTTGTTCATTGCAAAAATCAATCAATTCTTTATAAAACAATTCATTTGGATGGGCATTATAGTCCCCTAACAAATAAACATATTCAGTATTTTCATTGTCTATTATACAACTCACCGACGCGAGACAGTCCGTAAACTCCGTAAGGTTTATAACGCAGTCTGTAGGCATATAAACACTTATCACTAATATATGCTTTCTATTCACTTCTAAACGCACTGCACATATTCGCGGATTGTGACACTGAACCACTTTCACAACGGGGAACATATCACGCCTCCACAGCAAAGCGACCCCGCCATAGGGTCGCCCTTGTAGTATACTCGCCGATGTGTCCACCGCCGAAGTCCCGGTATATTGAAAATCGCTATGTATATTATTAAGGAATGATATGTCATGTGGCAGCAACCATGTTTCCTGAAGCGCAATAACGTCAGCTGATTCGCATAGTTTGCGAATTCCATCGATCGAGCGTTTTATACTTTTACAGTTGAAGCTTACAAATTTACACATAGCATTATTCTTATTACACATTGTTTATATGTGACTTGCCGTTGGAGCGAAGCTCATATGGACGTTTATATTTAAAGTGTATAAACTCCCTGAATATTATACCTTTAGGCCATAGCTTTTCGTCTAAAAATAAATGTTTCTTTAGACTGCATACAAAAAATTTGTAAGCACAATATTCACTCGATTTTTTAATGTCAATTTTTTCCAATTCAACACTTTCTTTAGTATTTTTATAAATATATTCACATATATCGGCCTCTAAAGTATCCTTATGCACATTCGTTATAAATATAGGTATTTTTCTTTCCGCTGCTTTAAACGTATTAAGTATATCTGCTGTGCCAATCCTTCCTGATAATTGTTTCTTCTTGTATTGTTTACGCCTTTGTACCGTTATCCAGCCTTCATTTCGTTCAATGTTATTGACATTTGTCATGTCAGATTTGTTCGGACTTCTCATTGGTTGTTTAATAGAAACTTCGTGTCGCTCATGTGACGTCATTGCGAGGGAGTGAGAAGACGGCGACCGCTCGTACCTCTCGTTTTGACGCAGCCGCGAGCCGTTATTTTTCCGTGGCGTCAATTTTAATGTACCCTCTTTATATAACATGCTCGTAGAAAACGTTTTTTCATTACTATTATGCATGGAATATTCCTTGGTTATTGTAGTTGGGGTAATTGGGGAGCCATATGAACAGCCTGCACCCCTTGCACCCCTTAATGAATTACCTATCTTAAAATATATTACGTGGCTCGAAAATCGCCTCCTTTCACGTGTAAAGTACCCTTAATTAAATCAATGGTTTTCATGAAAACCAATTACGATCTTAATCGGCTAATCACAGGTTTTGATCAGCTTAAAGCGTTTTTGAGAAAACTCTTTGCTTGAATGTTTAGATGTTATCTATAGTAAGTAGGTACTTTACGCGGCTTCACCCGCGTGGTTGTAGGAATTTACGTTCTTGGAAGGAGTTATCTTCAGATAAAAAATATTATATATTATGGCTGCATATTTTTTAAATATAAAATTACCTAATAAATAATTGCGATGAGATTGAAAGACAAAAAAAATACACTTTTGCAACTCTATCATCCAGTAAGAGTTCCATCAAGTCATCAACATCGGTTCCGCTATTATTTTTTTCGTCGCTGTTATTTTCAAACATTTAAATAACCTTATCAGAAATCCATCATAACATATTATTATATGTATTGAAAATGCCGCCTGTAAAGTCAAGAGCGACTAGACTTCAGACAATTTCAAAAAAAATAGGACCTTATCGTCTTAAATATAAACTTTAAAATTCCTTAAATATTCGAGCTCTTTTGCCTTATGAGACTATACTAAATTTCTATATCTTGTCTTAAATTATTATATTAATAAACTACGAATATAAATAATAAATTAGTTTTATTATTTACTAGCTGCTCCACGCGGTTTCACCCCCTGTGGTTCCACTCCTGTTCCGTAGCGTGATGATATAAGCCTTCCTCGATAAATGAGCTATCTAACACCGAAAGAATTTTTAAATCGGACCAGTAGTTCCCGAGATTAGCGCGTTCAAATAAACAAACTCTTTGGCTTTATAATATTAGCATAGATATTCGTATTTAAAATAAGTAAGTGAAAGGGGATTAAATAAAACAAATGAGAACTTGGCACGTTAAATTGAAAATTATTTATTCTTAAATATTTTGACAGATAATTTACATTTCTTATACATGGCTTAAATATAATATTATTTACATTTAACATTATTGTACTCTTTCAGTATACGTTAGAAGATTGTTTGTGAGGCGTAGTATACACGAGGTCTTAAATAAAATAAATATTTTAGGACAATTTTCACAGACGGCACGATCTGATCCCATACACATAAACATACATAATATAATTTTAAATAAATACTTATATAGAGAAGCAGCAAACATCTATGTTCATCACACAAATATTTGTCCTGGGTGGGAATCGAACCCACGAAGTCAGGGAAGGCAGTGCTAACTAAGCCAACCGGTCAAATAATATTTCTTTAGTAAGATTTTTCAAGTGTAAACAAGTTTTTTTTTACTATATTAAAATTAGGAAAAGCTAAAAAAATACACAAATACAAATTATAACATTTTCAATTACACATACTCGTGATTATTTATTACAACAATCTCATCAAAACTGCAATAGCCGTTATGTATATTACGCCTCACGTAAGATAGCATTAATTTTGAACCAGATTATATAGAAAGCTAAATACATATTTTATTGTCGTGTGATTATATACAAAATGACTGAGTGACATTTTTATATAGCTACCAATACTGTACAAGGAATATTTGAATAGATTGGGAACAGAATTACTTATTTTTAAAGTTGGTTAAATGTTATGTACAATAAGTATTATTATACTATTATTTACATACACAAACATTAAATATATATTGAATCTCAGTATACTCAAATGTTAAAACTACAAACACCATTAGAATAATAAATCATGATATAAAAAAAACGTTTTTATATAAAAGTAGACAAAACCTAATTATTAAAAAAAATATTTACAAGAAATACAAAGTCACGAAAAAAAAGAACTCAAAACAATTTATTCATACATTAAACCTCCTTTCTTTCTTTACTATTCCTTTACTATTTGTCTGAAAGATAATGATGTTTTTGATTTATTAATAAGTAGAGATAAACTACGATAGCATGGCGCGCCCCTCCAAAATTCAAAACGTTTGAAAGTACATATTTGTGAAAGTATTTACAATGCACCACCAAGATTCACAACGCATGTGTGCGTAATGAGACGGCCGTCAAACAAAAACAAATCCACGGATTTGTTGCTCGACTAGTCACGCTCTAATCGCTCATTATTATTAGTAATGGCGTTGCACTGACGTATTCTATGAAAGCGATACGTGCGTTGTCTTGGGCGCTCGGCAACTTATGATTAGTTGACCAACAAATCTGGACGTAAAGTACTAAAGACGAATACGTACAACTACATACAAACTCCTTCGTAAGGATGTCACTACACACATTGAAACAGTAATTTGGAGGGGCGCGCCATGTTATCGTAGTTTATCTCTACATAGACCTTTGAAAAGTGATCTGTATGAGGTCTAATTTACTATACTTTTTGGTAGTGTCAGTAAAATATAGTATCTATTGAAATAATCCAACTTTGCACTTTTTGTAGTACTAAAAAATAAAGTTGAAAGATGAATTTGGTAACGGAACTTTACGTAGAAGCAATTTAAACTGAATATTTCTGCGCATACATAATTACGATGAACTGCCTGCTTTACTTAGTATAGGTCACTTTGATATTCTACAAATCGTAACGAATACACCAACACAATATTATTAAACCACCAAAAAACACAAATAAACAAACATTACATAATAATTAAACAATTGTACACAGGTCGTTATCCAATATCCCTAGCCAGCTTACATAGTATACTTAAAGACAGTACTACAACTAAAAGTTCATGCAACTGCGTATAGTTCTTCGTCGAGACGTTGTTACCATGCTGCATTGCCGCGGGGGTTTCACCTGCAACAAAATTATATCTTGTAAAATATAAATGGTTAACGAGGTGCATTTTAAAATGTTCCAGAATTTTCGGTGCGGTAATAACGTTTCTGAGATAGTTATTGCTTTTCGGGTTGGGATGAAGTGGGAAATAATATTTTCGACGGAGTGTTCATCATAAATATTATTTCCCACTAGCTGTGTCTCGCGATTTTACCCGCATTTATTTATTTATTTATTTATTTATTTAAAAAGGATAGCCAACAATTGTTAACACTAATTATAGACATACAACGAAAATACAATTAAACATATCAAATGCAACAATTAATTATAGGCTAACACCACATGCTTTTAAAAAACGGTTATAATTTAAGAACAAAAAAAAAATAACTATCACAAAACAACATTTAAGAAATTATCAATAAAACATTTAAAAATAATAATAATAATAATGTCAGTCATATTAAAATAAAATCGGCACACAAAATTACAATTTAAAAATATCAAATTAATATACATAAAAATTCATTTTTGTTATATCAATAATATCTATATAGAAATAAAGTTCGAAACACATAATATATATTTATCAGCAATGTAAACATTCATATTAAAATAACATCGGCATTCAAATTATATTATAAAAACCGACACAAAAATTCAATTTTAATAATATCTACCTACACAAAAATATAGTTTGACAAACATAAAAAAAAATCTATTTATAGACAACGTAAACAACTCATATTCATATTAAAAATTAAAGCCCGCATTGCTCCGCTTATGTTGGTCTTAGAGTGCTGATAGCCTATACCTTTCCACGATAAACGGGCTATCTAACACCGAAAGAAGTTTTCAAATCGGACCAGTCAAGACCTGAGATTAGCGCGTTCAAACAAACAAACACTTAAACTTTATAATATTAAGTATAGATAAGCTTCAGGTTTTCTTGCGTAGCACATAAAGTTCAGTATTTGATAAGAAATATCTTCGTAATATGTAGAGAATAAAAAAAATACGCAACATTTATAACATTACATTATAATGTAATATTATACATTTTATTTATTTTTGGTTTAGAAAACTTTTTAGATCTACCTTCGTTTGTAACATGTGTACTTAACTATACGGATTATCCCTATAGTTAAGTTCGTCAAAATATCGTAAAGATTATTTTATAAGAATACTCAGTAACTACTTAGAAAATGATATTTTCTATAGTTATAAACTTGATATAATTTCATGTAGAAAATTAAATACATTCTACGAAGTTTTGAGCACTTGAAAGCTCTATAAAGTAATAATTGTAAGTAGGTACTTGTTTATTATGTAGAGCAAACTTAATTAAATATTAAAATTTTACAAATAGTAAGTTCAGTTTAGAAAATCACATTTGAAATCACAGCCAGTTGCAAAATCCATACTAATATTATAAATGCGAAAGTAACTCTGTCTGTCTGTTACTCAATCACGCCTAAACTACTGAACCAATTTTCATGAAACTTGGTATGGAGATATTTTGATACCCGAGAAAGGACATAGGCTACATCTTATCCCGGGAAAATGACGAAATCCCAGAAATCCCATGGGAACGGGAACTATGCGGGTTTTTCTTTGACTGAGCGGGCGAAGCCGCGGGCGGAAAGCTAGTTAATCATAAATAATAAGTAACATTTAAATACTCCAAATTATAATACAAAAGTAAATACATTTGATAAGTTTTTAAATCATTTTTTATTTCAATAACAGTTTCCCCAGTCACTTTTTTGGCAACGCTTCATTGCCGCAAGCTTTCTAATATAAAATTCGTTTTTAAACCGAGAAAACAATGAAAAATTTTAAAAGTTTGATTTGAATATTTATCCTCAGAAATATGATAAAGATAACTAATTTATGATTCAAGAAAATATTTAGAAATAAACCCAACCCGACGATTTAATAATTATATTTTTAAGTTTTAAGAAAACATATTACAGAAAAGTAAAGCAAGACGATAATTAAATATTATGTTGGTATAATAAAATAAAAATAAAGAAGCGAGCAATAATACCAGAACATGTACGTTATTAATTTTATATCTAAAGAGGTTTAACTTCATAACAATAACATTTTATTTCTTCGTAAAATGAGCTCCCTGAAAATCTTTTTCTTGGCTAACCTCTTGAGTTCGTTAACCTCTTTTCTTGTTTCTTAAATCGGCAAATATCAAATTAATAATTATACTGCATGTCTGATTTTTTAATGAATGTATAAAAGAACATAGAAGAGAAAAATGGGAATGGAAATCTCTATAGATATTGTTTTCCAAATCGGTGGTAAATGTTAAAACTGTTATGACCATACAAAAGTGCTTCTAGAATAAGTCTCATTGAATAAATAAATGTTTGAGTTTGAGTATGAAGTTTTTGTTAAGAGTAAGTATGCGGTTTTACCCGCAGTGCTCCGCTCCAGTTGGTCTTAGCGAGATGAAATATAGCCTATAGTCTTCCTCGATAAAATATGGGCTATCTAACATCGAAAGAATTTTTGAAATCGGACCAGTTCCCGAGATTAGCACGTTCAAACAAACAATCAATCTCTTCAGCTTTATAACATTCGTATAGATAGACACACTTTAATTACATTTGTCGGATCAGTGTTTAAATAACATTCCTGCAAGAACTGATAAATATGTACAAGTATCCTAAACATTAAAAGATATATTATTACATAGAAATACTCTGCAAATGTAAATAAAAATCAATATACTAAATCCGTAAGTATTGTCATATAAAGTGTATTCAAAGCAAGCCTCCATTAAAAGCTTCATGCAAATATAGGGTGATTTTTTTGCTGGTTTCTTTTTGGCAATACTGTTTTTGATAGATCACGCGTGAATCGTGTCTTGTGTTTTTATCAAACTTGTTCAGTTTGGTCTATAATTTAACCATGAATCGACTTACGAACGAACAACGCTTGCAAATTATTGAATTTTACTATCAAAATGCATGCTCGGTTAAGAGAGTGTGAAGTCGGTTAAGAAGTGCGCGATGCACTTCATCGATTGGCGATTTTATTTTTTTTTGCTTAAAATGGAAGAATTGGACATGCCTCACACGTGGTTTCAAAAAGACGGTGCCACATGCCACACGGCACGCGAAATAATAGCCCAATTGAGAGCCGCCTTCGGCGAACAGTTTATCTCACGTTTTGGGCCCGTCGATTGGCCGCCTAGATCGCGTGATCAAACGCCTTTGGACTATTTCTTATGCCTACAGGGATAAACCAGCAACGATTGACGCACTGGTAGCCAATATTGAAGCATTTAAGTATTCGTGATATACCGGCCGATATGTTGTAGAGAGTGTGCCGAAATTAGGCCTTGCGAATGGGCCATCTAAACTGGAGCCGCGGCCATCATTTGCATGAAATCATCTTCAAACATTAAATTATATTGATCGTTTTATCAATGTCATTATAGATTACATCAACATTTTCAAGTTTTTTGTGTTTTTTTTGAAAATCAAATCCTATACCTCTTAAAAAATCACCCGTTATATCAAAATATTCCCACACAATAGGTATACCTATTATGAATGGGGAAAACCTGTCCGGATGTCAACAGCTGACATGTTAAATCTTCAAATTAAATTTGTTTTATTGTACAAATAAATGGTTTTAGAAATTTGAATATTTATATGGAGTTTAGAAATTGCATTGAAAAATAGCAACATGCAAAAATTATCCCTTCAAAAGGAATGAAATCTAAAATTAAAAAATTTGAAATCTATAACTTTCTGTATCTAGCTTTTATTTTTTCAATTACAAACACACAAATAGAGGTGAATAGTTTGTTTGCTTGTTTGAACGCGATAATCTAAGGAATAACTGGACCGATTTCCAAAATAATTCTCTGTTGGCTATTCACGTGATTCCCGATGACATGGTGTAGTTTAATCTGACACCAAATAATTGATTAGAAAGAGAAGTTTTTTGTATGTTTGTAACGGATAAATTCATAGTCTACAGAACAGTTTTTTTTCATCAGCAGAGAAAAATATTATCATTGATAGAGCATTTTTCATTATATTGTTAATTCATTTTTAAGTTTATGAATCTTTTACAGTCTTCAATGATGGTCGATTAATTAACAATTTTTCATATCTTACAGTTTATTAATTACTAACTAAATAAATCGTGTACCAACATACAGTTTAATATTAAACTACTATGTACCATGTGTAATTATTATTTGAAACGATATTGCGTACTCTAGGAATTATTAATATACCTGTGTACGATATACTTGCTTTAATTAATAACTATAATAATATGATGAGTATGTTGTAATAAACAGTCATATTATATTGTTATGTTGAAGATAATCAAAACATTTATTTACGCAAAAATGTAATGATTAAGGGCCGATTTTTCAATGCTTGGATAAAACTTATCCGTCCAATTACACGATAATATTAAAATGTCACGTAAACTGTCAAATACGGGCAATTAGAATACGTTTTTAAAATGGTAGTTTTATACATTATTCGACGAATAAGTTTTAACCAAGGATTGAAAAATCAGCCCTTAATATATTATTATAAAAAGCAAATAATTTGTTAGATACAATCAAACTATGTAAATGTTATAACATAAATATATTAATAAATCCATACTAATATTATAAATGCGAAAGTAACTCTGTCTGTCTGTTACTCAATCACGCCTAAACTACTGAACCAATTTGCATGAAATTTGGTATGGAGATATTTTGATACCCGAGAAAGGACATAGGCTACCTTTTATTGCGAAATATGTACCACGGGCGAAGCCGGGTCGGACCTCTAGTATATTAATAAATAATTATAGCCTTATGATGTATTTTAACTCGTTTGTCTAGCATTTAATAAAAAGGTATTCAATATTCTAATCTTTACTGTGTATTCTGAACGTGTGTTTTATAAATTGTATAATCAATAATTCACAACACATAAGAAAACTGTGAAATCAAAAAATAGAGCTCTAAGTAACGTGGTTTTTTCCGTACACTAAGCATCGTCACATAAGATACTCGCCTGTATGTCGATAGATAGCACTATATTTTGTTGTTATATAGCTCGTAGGTTGTCCACAAGATTTGGAGTTACATGACCTCAATCATTTAACTATTGCCATACAGACCACAGCTCTACATATACTGGTTTATAATAAACTAGCTGTGCTCCGCGGTTTCACCCCCATTGCTCCGCTCCTGTTCGTCTAAGCATGATGATATATAGCCTATAGCCTTCCTCGATAAATGGGCTATCTAACACTGAAAGAATTTTTCAAATCGGACCAGTAGTTCTTGAGATTAGCGCGTTCAAACAAACTTTTCAGCTTTATAATATTAGTATAAATAATTCCCTTACCAAATAGCATTTGGTATACTATAAAATAAAAACCTTCGCATATCTAAATGGAGTGGAAAAACATCGCATTATTTTCACGAGAGCGTAAGAGGTATTTTTCTTTATTGTACATACATAAAAAATCTTTTAGCACCTCCCACGCAATACCTACTTATTTGACGAGAAATGGGTCAAATAAATGTGACATATCTACTGTTCATAAAATCTACAAGAATCTTTGTATAAACTCAAATATTTATTGTCAACTAGACTTATTTGGAGAAGCGATTTATTAGCGTAATAAATCGTTATGGTTTGGAGAGCGGTTTCTACGAAATAATTAATATAAAATAAAAAATACGTAAACACGATAATTTCATACACATGAAACTGTCGTGTTGTCCGATCTTTGATAAGTCTACAAAGTTTGAATTCAATCTGTACGTTGAAAGTAGGTCAAAATCGAGCGTAAAGGAGTCGGTTACATACAAACATACAGGTGAAGCTAATAAAAGTGTGTCAAAAAGGCCGGGAAATTATTTAGTTTGTAACTCAGCATTTAACGTAGGTATTGATTATAAACTAATATTATAAAGCTGAAGAGTTTGTTTGTTTGAACGCGCTAATCTCAGGAACTACTGGTCCGATTTTAAAAATTATTTCACTGTTAGATAGCCCATTTATCGAGGAAGGCTATAGGCTATATATAATCACGCTAAGACCAACAGGAATCAGATCGCGCGACAGGTCACCAATGCGCTGGATCGACCAAGTGAAATCTGCTGTAGGAATTCGCGTATCTGACTGCACCAGACAGTCTAGTAACAGGAAGAGATGGCGGGAGATCGTGCGGAAAGCTGTGTCCGCGTCTACCACCGATTTGGACGTCTCAACGTGACCACGACCACTCTGCCAAGAGTAAATCGACAAAGAAGAAGAAGACCAACAGGAGCGGAGCCACGTTGGTGAAACCACAAAGCGCAGAGTTAATTATAATTCTTCCTTACTTACTTACTGGAGTGGCGCAGGGACCCAAAGTGAGTCTTGGCCTCCGACAATAAGAGCCTCCATTTTAATCCTATAATTAAATTAACCCCTATAATTCTTCCGTGTAACTAAATTTGTTTTCAAAAGCTGGACTTTTTATGTATATAAAGTGGGTCTAAGAATAATTCAGGTTCATAATTCTATTCATTCATTTGTATGAATGTAAAATGTATGTAAGTTTATAATCCAGCTCATTAGTATGGGTCCCCATGCCCCACAAAGGATTTGGGACGAGATACGATTTTAAAAGGCTTACCCTATTTGCCTACATATAAAGCAATCAACCATGTTATGTTTTAGATTTGGCACTTTGTTAGTGATGTAATTTTCTAGCGAATTTAGTTACTTTATTAGTCCCTTAAAATGCTTTAAAATAATTAGTAATTTTATGAATCAGAAGTTTTTTATAAATACAGAGTTATGCATTTTATGAATACAAATACACAATAAATTAATTTACGTCAGATACTCAAATATTACAAAGTCTTTTTCTGTCATATTATGAATATATATAGTTCTCGAATATATAATTTTAAACAAATAACTTCGTATTACATGTTTAATACGAAAATTATCTTTAAACTTGCTTTTAAATTTAACTATTGTTTTCCAGTATTCTACAATTTATATGTACTATATTTTGCCAGTTACAGTAAAGTAAGTTAGATAAGTTATTACATGACAGGTGTCAAGTTAACAACGTTTACTTGGGAAGAAAGACCTTTTTTGTTCCTTTCATCCCACTCAAGCCAGGAACACTCAGCCTGTTTCAGACAACTATCCTTTTAGAGTTGGAATATTCAAAGTGGCTAGACAGGTATATATTATATTAAATTAATATTATGTACTTATTGTATTTTCAGTTTTCAGTTTTATAAAAACGTAAGTAGATATCTATACTTAATATTATAAAGCTGAAGAGTTTGTTTGTTTGAACGCGCTTATCTCAGGAACTACAGATCCGATTTGAAAAATTCTTTCGTTATTAGATAGCGCATTTATAGAGGAAGGCTATAGGCTATATATCATTACGCTAAGACTAATAGTAGCGGAGCACTGCGGGTAAAACCGCGGAGCACTGCTAGTGAAGTATAATTTAGTCGTAGGTATGGGTTTCTAGTAATGGGAGTTTTAATCACATTTAAGCGAGTGACACAAAAAAAAATCAGATATTATTTTATTTAGCACCAACACTAAACTCATTCTAACTATACCGGTAATCGGTATAGTTAGAATGAATAACCATGGAGAACAATAATTCATAAAAAACATAGTTTACGATCATAAAAAATTGTCCCCACATCAGCATGAGTACAGGCGGAGTTTCTGCAACTCTGAATTTTCAGTAACCACTTATAAAGATTACATAACACAGTATAATTGACAGTCAGTAACATAATAAACAATATGAATTGATGCTATTTATATGTAATTTTAAAGAGAGATGATACTTACTCTGAACAACATGTACGGTGACGGAGGCAGCCCGCGCGTTCGCTGGCACGCAAGTGTAATTACCCGCGTGACGGGGCTCAGCTTTGCCGATCACTAGCTCGCTTGTGTGTCTCCCGTTGTGAACGCTTACGCCATCTGTTTAAGAAAAGTGCTGTTAATATAAAAATACTGTAAATATAATAAACGATAACTCAAAGACAACTGTTGTACGTAAATAACTAGACGCACAATCACGTTTAAATATGTCGGAGGCAAAACTCTGCCTATGCGTTTATTAGGCAGAGTTTTTGTATTAGAATACACTACAGACTTTGAGCAGTACTGCCACGAAATAAGGTGCTACTTTGAATGAATATTTTATACAAGCGCGATGATTTTCTTGTACGGTCTTTGTCAATGACGTAAACAAAGCAAGATAATTTAAGGGTCTTTATCAATATCGTGTTAAAAAAAATCATAAAACATAATATATGATAATATTATTATGGTATCAAACATATTTCTATTTTAATACCATCGTAGATTAAAAACATTTTACTTCATTGCAATTTATTTTATGAGAGTAAACTTCAATATGCATTCCAATTAAAAAAGTTAATTGCTCAAATATTTTTACTGTGTTTGTGGTGAATAAAGTATATTTCAATAAATTGCCTGAAACCCCATCTAGATGATGATGAGTTGAGTTTAACATTTATAGTCTTTTAAGTTGATTAATGTATTTTATGCTTTATAATCTTTAAAATTGAGAATAACATGATAATATTATGATGATTTTTAACATTGTAACATACCATAATAATGATTTTTAAATCGAAATGCTCACGTAACAAAAAGAAAGAATGAGAATTTATCTCATATTGCAATTGTTAATTTTTCCTAGTTTCTTGTAAGTTTTGTTTGAAAAGCAAAATATTTTGTGTAGCCCATTTATCGAATAGTCTTTAAACATCACTCTACAACCAATAGGATCGGAGTGAATAAATGTTACTGTTTTATTATTTACTACCTGTGCTCCGCGTTTTTGCCCGCATTGCTCTGCTCATGTTAATCTTAGCATGATGATATAGCCTTCCTCGATAAATGGGCTATCTAACACCTAAAAAAAATTTCAAATCGGAACAGCACTCCTGAGATTAGCGCGTTCAAACAAACAAATTCTTCAGCTTTATAATACTAATATAGTAAAGATAAAATCGTTAAACTTAATTAACACTAATAAATAAGTTCTCTGTGTGGGTCAACAAATCCACTATCTATTTTGATAAGACTATACAAGTCAACTAATCCTTAGAAATCAGGCGCAGGCCTTTATGCTATAGTTTGTATTGTTTCCTGCTAATGGATTGCATTTATGAGTCTAAAATAGCTTTAGGTAACTATTATATAAAATATAAATGAATCCTTATTTATCTTAAACTGAACAAATTGTAATTATGATTTAATCGAACTTTATATACATTTATTATATAGAAAAAAAGCCTGTAATTTGCATAAATATTAAATTGGAAATGGATAATACTGTAAAACGCAATCATCTTGTGGTATTCTATGCAAGAAAATAATTCAACCAATATTCAATATAAAAAAAATAAACACGTCCTCTATCTAATAAATGATGAAATTGTGTAACGAGCAAGAAAAATTAGGAAGCTTAAAATGGTTTCATTTAATATTTTGCCTATTAACCCTAATTATTTTAGAATGCGAGAGAAACCTGTAGTTAAACCTAGTCTCCATAAATAGCGACCTTTTGTATAGCACCCCGTTGCGCTGCTCAAGCAACAACATGCTATAGCGTTTTAGTCGATTGCTTTGAGAGTGAGTTTCGCAAATACTTGGGAAATTGATTTATCATAATAATGCCTTGGTTATTTATACACTATTACCGTAATGGTTGGTATAGTATGGTTTATTTATAAAGATTGGATCGATTTTCGACAGTTATTTTTGCGTTTTCTTAAGTGTATTTATTTATGTTAAATTTGTGTAAAAATTTATACTAATTAACTCAATTTCAATATTTCAGAATTCTAGATAACATACCGAACATGTTTTGAACGTTTAATTATAATTTTATATTGAAAGCAAGCATTTGATTGCATATTTCAATTATTTCAGTTAGTAAAAACAATAAGGAATAAACATATTATATTCACTTATTTAGTGAAGAGTGTGTAGAGCAAACAATATTATGTCTGGTATTTGAGAACTTATTTCACAATTATTAAGGGCCGATTTTTCAATGCTTGGATAAAAATTATCCGTCCAATAAAGTATTACACGATAATATTAAAATGTCACGTAAACTGTCAAATACGGACAGTTAGAATACGTTTTTAAAATGGTAGTTTTATACATTATTCGACGAATAAGTTTTATCCAAGCATTGAAAAATTGGCCCTTAAGGAAATTAATTTACACATCCTATCTACGGATAAATTTCACATACCAACTACGTGGACGAGAAAACAATTTAAAACTATAATGAACTACGAAATAGCAATATAAACTACGCCAAAAACCTCACCGATCAAACAAACACTATCTTAATAATATAAACTAGCATTCCGCCCGCGGCTTCGCCCGCTTTGTCTAAAACATAATAAATTATATACTAAAACACTCACTCACTAACACACTCTTGAATCACTCTATATTATATTAAAAAAAACCGCATCAAAATCCATTGCGTAGTTTTACATAGGGACATAGGGACCTAGGGACAGAGAAAGCGACTTTGTTTTATACTATGTAGTGATGCGAAAATTGTGAGTATGAATGTTTGTTCCACTTTCACGCAAATACCACAAAACCGATTACAATGAAATTTGGTATGTAGGTAGCTCAAGACCCAGAATAAGACATAGGCTACTTTTTATCCCGGAAATCCCACAGGAACGGTAACTATGTCGGTGTTTCTTTGAAAACGCGGGGGAAGCCGCGGGCGGATCTAGTTTGTTAATAAATGCTAATTGGCACTTAGTTGTGCACGAATCAATTGATTTGAGTGAAATTGCGGTAAAATGTCACTGTTTGAAACTCAATGATTCTCTGGTTCTAATTGTGTTGTGGGTTCCGTATATACGTAAACAATAATTTGATCGTAATTATTTGTACACGCTTCGTATTGTCTTGTTTGTTAGATTGGTTATGGATGAATTATTATAATAGGTTATTGTGGATGTAATATTAATTTTCCATGGTTATAGTTTGGGTAATAAATCTTGAATAGTGTTTGTTGAAACATTTATTATTATTTCTAGTTGCTTCAACAATGGCTAATTAATAAACAAACCTATACAAATTCAATTTATTTTGTGCAAACAAAAAAATTCGAAAAACGAAACTTTAATAAAAATATTGTGTGCTTTAAGAACAGAAGTATAAACAAGTTGGTTGTCTTCCTTTATAATACAAATATTTTTTTTGAGTCAATAGAATAAAATTAAAATTTTTATAGTTAAAAATTACACATAAAAGTATGCTTTTCATTTCCGTCACACGTCTATTTAAGTAGAGCGTAAACTAATTTAAATACACGGTCATAGTGAAAACTTGTGTGACGTCATTTGAAAAGTTTTTAGCCTACCCTTGTGTGATATTTGCAGTGGGTTACATTAAAGTCTCTATTTAATAATTGATGTCTAAAGTTTAATTAAGTTTTATACGGATTTACCAGCGTTTATCTTTCTTAAATTCAATCTTGAACTTAAATATTCCATAATAACATTTATGTATCCTTCCAAACTACAATTTTAAGAACAAATGTTTGCAGTCTTATACTAGTCCTTCCTTATAATAATAATACAATCCTTACACTTCCTTCACTAGTAGTTCGAATTCTCGAAGGTTCCAGACTTTTACAGATAATAAACGAAAAATTCTTGTTACTGTGCATTTACAAACAAGCGAATGCTCATTCTAACCCCACTACGTCAAATTCTTTTAGGGTAAACAGGCATAGAACATTATTTCGTTGTTCTTAGTGGGTTCGAAAAAATTCTATACCTACCTACATATAATTATTTTAGTTTAAACAGGCGTAGAGTATTCTTTCGTTATTCTTAGTGCGTTCAAAAAGGTTCTATACAATGTTCTAATCACAGTATTATAATATTATTTCCTATTGTAATACTGTGGTTCTAATACTGAACAACGCTGAATACGAGTTTTCGTTTACACTAAAAGATCACGAAATAATGCTCTTGCTCTAGCTCTAAGTTCCTTTGATGTAAGTACATCGTTACAATAGTTGTAACTTCTTCGAATTCTCGAAGGTTCGACTTTTATAGAAAATAAACGAAATATTCCACTGTAACGTGAACAAGAGCGTAACACTAGATACACAATACGTAACTTTGACTTAAGTTTTACATAAACAAACTTCCTGGAATCTCGTTCATTGTTAGTTTTCGGACTAAAGTTTTCTATGTTTTGTGTATAGAACTATAGAAGTGGGTCATGGTGGGATATCTGTATATTGCAAACATCGTTTTTTATATAAAAAATGTATTGTTTTTATATAGTTAACCAGAAATAAATATGGCGATTATTGAACGTAGTATGAAACGTGAAATATTTTAACTATATCCGAAGAAAATCGCAATTATTAATCCAGTCAAATTACTTTTTAGGAACGATTTGTCAAAAAATCATACATAGCGATGAAACCAAATTTGCCGATTATATATTACACTCATGGACGTATAAAAAAAGACGGACGGTATATCGCCTAAACATTGAGTGAAGCCTAGTAATGGCGGCGAAACATCCATGTGTGTGTGCCATGTTGCCATGGCAACAGCTGTCCTGATGACAATGGCGGCTGTATTTTTTTCTATAAATTTTGTCGTAATAATTTTGTAATTAAAACATAAAAGAAATAACTTGCTTCCCTGTGGAATGTAATCCCTTGTGTTTTGTTATTTCAAATTGTACTGTTGCGACACCATTTAACCACGCAAGACGGCATTTTAAATATTTTTTGTGAAACAGTGACGCAGTTAATCAGTCGGTAGTTCACGACGTAATGGCGGCCGACTAGCTTACTATGGTGAGAGTGTGTGCGTGTTTATTGTCTTTACACGATCGCTAGCTTACTATGGTGGCTTCACGTTGTTTGTTCGTAATACGGCGTCCGTCTTTTTTTATACGTCCATGATTACACTATATAAATAATTATAACTTAACCTGCAAATACGATTAGTTTAATTTCACATGAATTATAATAATTTGGGATCATTAAAATAATAATTTTTCCTATAATTTTATCCTTATGTTTGCTCATAATCAACATAATTTATTAAATGAGTATCAACTGCCTATTAATAAAAGGCTCATAAATTAATTCCCAGAATCTGTTATTATGCGTATATTTTGTGCTGAAATAACATATTAATAAAAATTTTTAGCTTCCTTATTTTTATCGAGAAATCGTTCGCCTGATGGTAAACGATTATAATTGCTAATTAACTTTTGCACAAGCAGTTACATTATGTACTAACGACTCGACAGCTGGTTCATGCAATTATAATTGAATCACTCTATCTAATAAAAAAAGACGGGTTGCACTCCGGGAGTGCCGGCAGAAGTGAAAACGCGCGTAGTAGAGAGGGGATAGCTGTCTACTCTCCATCCGTCTTTAACGCTTTTTCGATCAGGTCACGTGTCCTGACGCGAGTTTAAGATTTTATACCCATTACAGAAAAAGTGCTCAACGCCGCTAAAGAAGTTTTCACTTCAAAAAATACGTGTGGCACTCGAGGACTGCCACGGTAAAGCTATTGCATAGCATCGCATCGCTGTGCCGGTCCACATCACCTGACTACCATCACCATAATGTCCTTATCAAGGATGGCTTCCAGTACAATAATTACATGATTTTTTTAACTATACCTTTTTATGTTACATACAAATACTTACTCAAGTCATAGTTGATCATCCTGTTCTCAAAATACCAGAACACATAGGATGGTGGCTCCGTGGACCTCTTGACGACACACACCAGCTTCAACATGGAACCCTCGTGGATTATTTTCTCGGATTCGCCGACTATTTCTGCGTAGGCCGCTGTTGAAAAAGTTATAAGTTAGTTGAAAATTGAAATATGTTTTGCTATGATTTAATGTATATTGTTTGATTGGTTTCACTTGTTAATAGTTATAAGAAGAGTATGTTGGTTTAGTTATAGTTATAGTTCAATAGAAAATTGAATATTTATTGCTATGTTGCATTCGCCCCGGTAAGTTTTATTTTTTTGTTGTAAAGTACCTAACATAATTATGTTACCTTGTTATATAGGTTAGCATAGGAAAAAAAGAAATACAATTTAATGAATCTATTAAAATATAATATGGTATCCTAAATCAATTTATATTTTGCTAATTGAACGAAAACATAATTTATTAAATAAGTATCAACGGACAGGAAAATGCTCATGAATTAATTCTTAGAATCATCGTTCTTGAAATAATAATCTCATAATTATTATACTAATAATTTATGTTTTTATAACATAATATTAATTGAGCTTGATCAATTGATAATTATGTAATAGAGCCCCAAAAAATCTTAGATATTTATTTTAATCTATTATAATAGTCAATTTATATATTCATAAATAAACCTCTATAATCGCCTAGTCTAGAAATCTCTCTGTTTATTTATAATTAAACATTCTACAGAACAAAACTGAGCCCAGACAGATTGTCTCAAATCTTTGTTTAATTTAAGACGATCATACAATATTTACATGTATTTATGAGAGCAATACACTTTATATTCTTAACTAGCGGACCGCCCCGGCTTCGGCCGTGGTACCTGTTTACGTTTTATCTCAATAAGAACCACCCTCGTAACTCAAGGGTTATTATAAAAAAAGAATTAACGAAGTCGGTTCAGGCGTTCTCGAGTTATGCGCTTACCAACAAATTTTGCGATTCATTTTTATTTTTATTTTAATTCAATAATATTTTCGTTTATATAAATATTACGTAACTGAAAACTTTCCAAGCGACGGCATCCATTTTAAATTAGTCTTTAGAAAGTATACAAGAATATTTTTAGCTTGGAACAACAAAAGTTTTACGACGGAAAATTTTCATTAAAATAGGCACTTATAGATACACTTTTGTATTATTTTTACGTAATTAACCATGAAAATTCTCTTTTATGTTTCGTATTACTGAATATCAAATAGAAACTTTTGATATAAGGGGAATATAGTGTATACGAAATAGGGGCAAATTATATTATGCGAAAGTCTGTTTAAAACCTACGATACGATATCGGATACCTGACGTGATCTATTTACACATGTCCGACTACGTAAGATTTAGTTTTGTTCGAT